>NW_026738066.1:0-26049 GCF_949786415.1 Peromyscus eremicus
AATTTTACATACCTTTCACTTAGTTTTCCCCAATATTAACATTTCACCTGACAACAGTACATTTCAATGGGAAATTGACATTCTAACAGTGTTGTTGATGAATTCACGGCCCTTATTCCAATTTCAGGAATTTTTCCCAAATGTCTTTTCTCTGGCTCCAAACCCAGTAAAACATCTCATACTAAATTCAGTTGCCATGTTGCTGTGGTCATCATCATCTCCTCTGATTCCTCCTCCTTTGACCAGGCCTCCCTATGTAGCCGAGGCTAGCCTCAAACTCACAATCCTGCTCTACCTCAGTTTGCTGAATGCTAGGATTACAGCTATCCCCTGGAATGCCTAGCTCTTGTACATTTCTTATTTCTTTAGCATTTATTTATTTATTTATGGTGGGTGCATCTGGGTAGACATGTGGAAGTCAGGGGACAGCTTTCTCCAGGAGCTGGTTCTCTCTTTCCCCCATGTGAGTCCTAGAGCTAGCCCTCAAGCCCTTAGGCTTGGCAGCAAGCACCTTCACCCACAGAGCCATCTAGCGGGCCCCTCCTCTTCCTCAGTGTGGAGACATTGGACACCTAAGCTGTAACAATTACCCTTACTTACCCTGGCTCCACTCCCCCCACCCCACCCCTGTTCTGGGCATGGAACCTAGGGTCTTGTGTATATTAGGCAAGCAAGCAAGCTCCCACTGAACTACACTCCTAGCCCTTACCCAGCATTTCTGAAATGTACACCGGTAGAGTGTTCCTCCATCGGTTTGGATTTGTATGTTTCTCGGGACTCACACATGGTTATGCCACCATGCGTTATTACTGTGGTGCTGGCTTTTAATCATCTGATGGGGTTTTTGCACGGATTAGTGCAAGCGTACCGGGTTGTTCATTTCTTCATCTTTTTTCCTCAGGTTTTGGTCTCTACGGTCGTTGCTCAGAGTTAAGCGCATGCGCCCTTCGCTCACACCTCTTTGTAGACACGTTCTGCAGATGTAACTGACGGCGGTAAAATTCCATCTCCGTGTCTTAGTACATTGTCATATCTTTATGTCTAAACGTTAATATTTTTGCTTTGGCCAGTTGCCTTTTAATTTTGAAAAGCCTTCATATGCTCACAGTTTCAACTCTCGCTCTTGTCTGGACATCCATCCACCTGCAGCCAGTGAATATCCTTCCTCAACACCCCTGTGGGCATGGCAGTCTCTCATCTCATTTACCTGGAAATGTCTTTATCCCAGTCTTGGTTTTTGAATTATTTTTTTCCGGATGCCAAAATTATTACATTTCCTTTCAGCACTTTACAGATGTTATTTCAAATCTCTGTGGTTTCTGATGAGAAGTCTATTGTCCTTCTCAAAATCACTGCTCCTACCTGTCCTCTCCTACTGCCTCCACTGTGTGTGTGTGTGTGTGTGTGTGTGTGTGTGTGTGTGTGTGTCTTTCTGTCTGTCTGTCTGCACACACGCGCGCGCGTGTGCACACGCACACACACACACACACACACACACACACACACGCAGAGGCCAGAGGGCAATGCTGGGTGTCTTCCTCAATCTCTCTCCACCTTATTTTTTGAGGCAGGGTCTTGCTAAACGTAGAACTTGACTAGGCTGGCTGGCGGTGAGCGCCATCACCCACTTGTCCCTGCTTCCTGGCTCTGGTATTCAGACGTGTTCTGCTGCATCTGAATTTTTTTTCTGTGGGTGTTAGAGATCTGAACTCAAGTGTTAGCATACACTTTACCAGCTAATTTACCCATGTAGCCCCTGCTACCTCTACTTCTAAGACTTTATTAATTTAAATTTAATTTACATGCCATTTAAATAAATTTAATTAATTAAATAAGTAAATTTAAAATTTCTTTTATGTGTATGGGAATTTTGCCTGCAGAGGCCAGAAGAAGGTGATGGTTCCTCTGGAACTGGAGATACAGATGGTTGTGAGCAGCCATGTTGGTACTGGGAATCGAACCTGGGTCCTCTGAAAGAGCAGCAAGTTCTCTTAACCACTGAGCCACCTCTCCAGCCCCCAGACTTTATTGACTTTTAGCAGTTGATCATGATGTGTCCTCTCTCACTTGTAGCTCTTACAGGCTCTTCAGTGTGTAAGTTAGTGGCTTTATTAAATTGGTAACAACTTTGACAATTATTTATTTGTGTATTTTTTCTTCTCCATTTCCACCCACTGATCCTGACACTTATCTAACTGCATGGATGGGTTGATTCTTTCACACAGGCTCCTAAAATTTACTTTCTTTCTCTGTGTATGCGGGAGGGATGGTTGTGTTTGCACATGTATGTGCATGCACACGGAGGCCCGAGATTGGCAGTGGTGTCTTATTTTTTAAGACAGTGTCTCTCACTGAACCTGGAGTTCACGGACTCAGCTAACCTGGCTGGTCAGTGAGGCGTGCCTCCAGTTCCCCAGCACTGGGACTGTAGGAGCGTGAGATCACACCGGCTGTTTTACTTACATGCTGGAGAGCTGAGCTCATGTCCTTAGGCTGGGCAGCCAATGCTTTCCTGTCTGCGCTGTCCCCCAGCCCCTCTGGTGATTATCTGAGTACTGGGCATTGGGCTCATCTGTTTCTAAATTCTGGGCTTTGGTTAGGCCTAGTGGTGCAGCTGCCCAGGACCTGAGGCAGGAGGATTGCAAGTTTCAGGCCAGGCTGGGCAACTTAGTGAGACCCTATCATGGAATAAACTCTAAGACAACTAAGACTATATAGCTAGGTGGTCGAGTGCTTGCCTCAAATACTTAAGACCTTCGATCTCCAGTATTGAAAAAGCAGAGATAAAGCAAACCTCTGGCTTCTTTAGCTCTTTTGGGGCATCTTGATTTTGTTTTCTTCTTTGGCTGACAGTTAGTCTGCTGGCTCATCACTTTGTGTCAGTGTGGCCTGCTCTGACCCTTCGCCACTGTCCAGCTGTAGAAAGCACAAACATCAACCAACTCCACAGGACACAATGTGTCTGGAATTTTATTGTAGCAGTAGGAAGCTGACCTTGCATCTTCAGGTTCTAGTGCTGAAGCCATAATCCTCATGACTGTATTTGTTTTGTTTTGTGAGATAGAATCTCACTACATAGCCCTGGATGGCCTAGAACTCACAACACAGACCAGGCAGGCCTGGAACTCACAGAGATCTACCTACCTCTGCCTCCTGAGTGCTGGGATTAAAGGCGTGCGCCACTATGCAAAGCCAGTGTGACTCTATTGGGAGCTTTAGGGAGGTAACGGGTTAGATGAGCTTGAGAGTTGGATCCTGCTATGGTTTGGTTGTGGTTTTAGTCTTTCCGAGGTCATGTGATAGAAATCTGGTCCTCAAGCCAGGTGGTGGTGGCACATGCCTTTAATCCCAGCACTCGGGAGGCAGAGACAGGCAGATATCTGTGAGTTTGAGCGCAGCCTGGGCTACAGAGTGAGTTCTAGAACAGGCTCCAAAGCTACACAGAAACCCTGTTTTGGGGGGAAAAAGAAAGAAGAAATCTGGTCCTCTGTGTGATGCTGGGAGGTGGTAGAACCTTTGAGAGGTGTGGCCTAGTATTAGGTAATCATGTCATTAAGGATTCTGCCCTTGGAAGGAGGGATGTAGTTGTCATGAAGCCACCTGAGATCCTGAGAGAGTTCTTACGAAGAAACCCCTTCTGGCTTCAGCCCTTCCGTGTGACCTCTTCTTCATATGCACTTCCCCAGCCATGCCATCCAGTACAAGTGACAAAGCCAAGGGAGCCCTCACCAATGGCCAAAGTGATGGGGTCACCTGATCTTGGTCTTTAATCCTATAGAACAATGAGCTAAGCAAGCTTTTTTTCTTTATACATCACCCAGCCTTTGGTATTTTGTTATAGTAATGGAAATTAGACTCCTGTAAGCATTGTGATGAGATTGGTACTCTGATAAAAAGACACCCCCTCTCTTTCTTCTTCTTCTTCTTCTTCTTCTTCTTCTTCTTCTTCTTCTTCTTCTTCTTCTTCTTCTTCTTCTCTGCCTGCCTCTGCCTCTGCCTCTCTGTTGTGGGAGAGATCAGAAGAGGGCATTGGATCTCCTGGAACTGGAGTTCTAGGCAGTTTGTGAGCTGCCATGCAGGTGCTAGGAACTGAACCTTGGTCTGCAAAGCAGTGAGTGTTCTTAATTTCTCAGTCTTCAGTGAGGGAGACCATCTATAAACCAGTAGGAAAGCCCTTACCAGACCCTGACCATGCAGACATCCCTGACCTCGGGCTGCCTTAGGTCTCTAGGACTATGAGAAAGTAGTATTTTGTTATGGCAGTCTGAGCAGGTATGATATGGTTTTGATTTGTTTTGCATTTCCCAAATGGTTAATAAGGAGTGATGGGTGTAGCTCATTGTAAGCTCATGGTTATGTGGTATGCATGAGGCCCAGGGTTCCATCCTCAGCAACACACACACACACACACACACACACACACACACACACACTCCCTCCTTCCTTTCTTCCTAATGGTTAATAATGTTGACTCTCTTCAGGACTGAAGGCCTTTTACACATCTTTGGAGAAATGCCTATTCAGATCACCCACGTTGTTTAGTCTTATCATGGAGATATGACATATATGATTTGCAGGTACCTTTTTCAAGTTTCCCAAGTTAGTGATTTGGGGTTCATTGTTCAACTGAAGACAAGTTTGAATAGTGAGCACTAATACAGACCCCTGGTGCAGCTTTCTCATCTGTTACTGACAGGAAACAGCCTGCATGTGCTTAGAAAATCAGATCTAGCGTGATGAATTAGCAAAATGGAAATCGTCTGATATTCAAAATAGTGTGTGTGTGTGTGTGTGTGTGTGTGTGTGTGGTCATTAATTGGTATCCTTGAGGTTTCTAGTCTGTCAGAAAAGCCTGGGGACTTTCCTTTGGGACAGATATATTGGGCTACTGGAGCACTTGCTTGAGTGAGGCTCCTGCCTAGGGCTGGGGTCTCAGGGGTGTTCTACACTACACTGTTCGTGCCTTGCTGTGGGTTTAGAAGGCTAGAGAGGAGCGGAAAGTCCTTCAAAGACACAACTACGCTCGTTGCAATAGAAACAAACGTCATTTTATACAGTGATGACTCTTCTCCTCCTTAACTCAAAACAGTGCAGACTAGCATGGCATGTGTTGGTGGTGTTGGTTTTTGGTGCTGAAGCAGAGCTCAGGCCCGTGCATGTTAGACCGTTCTGCAGCAGAGCTATATCCCAAGTCCTGGGTATGCCTCTTCTGAAGAAATGTGAATTGAAAGGAGTTTGGTTTTGAATTTCATGGTGCCCCTTCAGATAATGGGAGCCTGTCTGAGATCACTCAACCTTCTGTGGAATGTTAGAACCACGTCAAGCATTTTGAAGATCATTTCTGGTATCCCATTCTAGTAACAGGCTCGTCACTGCAAGGTGAGTCACATCTGTGCCAGGTTGCAACTTTGTGGGAACGCATTGTCCTGGAACAGCCGACAACTGATAATGCGTAACGTGTGTGTATGTGACGTTTGTCTGTCTAATAGTGAGAATATTGAGGTGGACAAGCCCCAGTGTGAGGGTGTCAGGACTTAGGAACTAGCTGAGTGGCCTCAGGCTGTCGTAGACGTCTCAGGAGTGACCGTTCGTTTGGATGTCATGTATGACCATCTCATTGAGTAGTGTGAGGATCAAATGAAGTACAGGGTCAGAGGGCACCTCGGCACTGCAGTCGCTTCTGCATGCCCAGCTGGCCTCTGGAGTTGACCATGGCATGGCACGTCAGGAGGTGAGAAGTCTGGCAGGCCAGAGCTGCTGGTCTTGTGTGTACAGGACAACAGGCTGCAGTGCTGGAAGCCGGAAGGAGAGACTTCTCATCCCATCTTTGGCTATCACACTGCTTGGCTCCCGAGCCCTGGGTTGTTTTTGTACAGCTCCAGCTCACGGGGAAACTCCCAGGGCCCCCCGGCTGTCTGAGGTCTGTGAGTGCTGTGTTCTTAACTTTGTTACATTTCAGGCTTGAGCTCTTAGCCTCGTTGCAACATGGCAGACCCTCTTACTCTTTATGGTCTTCCTGTCCACAGCCCTGGGGATGCATTTTCTGTCAGCCACCCAGTGCTCAGCATGTCGGAGTAGCCTGAGGTCTGGGCCTTGGGAGGGCACACAAGGTGAGGTCGTTTAATACATTCCTGTGGGAGCTGCATTTGCTCCAGCATACTCGATGCTTTCCCGGGAGGAGAAATAAAAGGCCTTTTTAGGACAGATAACTGGGCAGTGTGGCTCACACCCACACCATACACTACATGCGGAAGTGGGGACTTTCCCTGGGTCTGGCTCTTAGAACAGGAATGAAATCTGTGCCCTGAGATGCCATGGAGCCACGCCAGGACATGGTGTGTGTGCTGTCTTCAGCTCTGCCCAGGCGCCCCTGCAGTGATGCTCATCCTGCTGGTTTGTTTCTAGAGTGACTCCTCTGCCCGTTGTCTTCCCTGACACCAAATCCTCTTCGTGTGTCAGGCAGCAGACCTCGCCTTCAGCCACTCTTGCCCTGTGCTGTAGCTGCTGCAGCACACTATGGTTAGCCCCCTGGCAGCCCCTGGCCCTAGCCCGGCGGTGAAGGCATCGTGCTCGGGTGCCTGAGAACCAGCACCCTCGGTAGAGCACCCGCAGACCCCCTGCACACTGCCCATCAGAACTTGCGAAGGGTAGATGGCCAAGAGCAGCTCGTGTGTATGGGAGCCTGCCACCATCAACCATCCTTTATCCGTTTCCGTTTGTACTGTTCCCTCAATCCTGTTCAGTGGGGCAGGCTTGCACACACACACACACACACACACACACACACACACACACACGTGCGCCAAGATGCTGTAACACAGGGTACCTTGGACACAGGTTGTTCAGTGTATGACTCCGCATGGGTGTGGCAGGATGCTCTGACACGACCAAGGCCTTTTTTTTGCCCTCTAAGAGTTTACATTTATACATGAAGAGTTTTTAAATTGCAGAGAGAGCTCTGATAGAAACAAGTCGGAACCAATTCCGGGCCAAAGCCTTGGGGAGTTACTCAACGCTGAGCCTCAGCATCTGTCTCCAAATGAAGGTTTGAGAAGTCAGTTCTGAGAGTTTGGGGGGCTATTCAAGAATGGAATAGTTTTCTTTCAACTCAGGTATATATGATCTTTTCAAATGGTAACCAAGTTATAAGGGCATCAGTATGTCTTTTTCAGTGCTGGGGACAGACTGCAGGGCTTCACAGGCAAGTGCCCCACCATCCACCTGCACCCCATGTTCATCGACACTTTCTGTTTGGATTTAGCTACTAAGTAAATGGTGTTTCTAGTTACTTCTTTCAGCCTGGAGACTCCATGTGAAAAAGAAATACTGAGCTAGTAAAGACAACACGAACTGCGAGTTAGTTGCCCTGAAGATGCCTTTGGCGCCATGCTGTGCTCTGGCTTCCTTTGATTGTTTTGCTCTCCAGGCTGGTCTCCAACTCATGAGCTCAAGTGACCCATCTGCCTCAATCGTCCTAGTAGCTAGGGGCTGCAGGCTGTGTTATACTTTTATTATCTGTACTGCAAAGGAAATCAAGAAATGTCAGTTACCTACCAGACCGTACCTTTACGATAGTCCTTTGATGGGGACTGGAATCATGACTCTGTGGTTAAAAGCACTTGCTGCTCTTACAGAAAGGCCCAGGTTCAGTTCCCAGCACCCACATATTGGCTCACAACCATCCGTAATTCCAGTTCCAAAGGGATCCTGATTCCCCTTTCTGACCGTAGCACCAGGCACACATGTGGCACACATGATAAGGCTAAACACTCATACACATGTAAATAAATAGATAGATAAATAAATAGAGTTTTAAAGATTATTCTTTGAAAAGTAGGTTAGTCATGTAACCTCAGTGGCTGTGGTCTGCTTCACTTCCCAGGGGTCCCCACTGCTCTTGACTGCAGAGACCCAGCTCCATCTGCCTGCGGAAATGGTCCTTTCTTGGTTCCACGAAGCTGTCGGTTGTTGCTTTTCAGAACGACAGGGAATTTTGGTTGTTCTGATTGTGAACCTTTGGTTCGTTGGTGTACGTTTTATATTGTTCTGTTGCTTTGCCTTCTATGAACCAGGAAGACCTTAAACACCGAATCATGGCGTCTTGGAAGATGCAGCCATTAGAGTCAACCTGGATAGTGCCCATGTGTGTTACTTTATTGAAGTGAGTCTGTAGACACCTGTGACCCCAGTTCTGTCACTGGGGACAGTCACAGTTCTGTGGTGAGTGATTTGTCTGGCAACACTGAAATTTGCATTCTGTGGTAAAGCATGGGTCTGCCTGCCAGCGCCTTCTGAGGACTGAGACTTCATCAAGGATTGTGGGAATGAGTCAAGGTTCTCACACTGATGACTTCTGACTGGTTCCTGGCCTATTCTGCATTCAGGTGGGAAGTTCTGGGGCAAGAATTCAAGGATTCACCCACCCAGGGAGTAAGAGCCCAGTGGCACAGAACAAACCGTTTCCGGGCAGGCATAAGGCATGCTGTCTGAGCACGAAAGGTAGCTGTGGCTCTAGGTCTGGTGGACTCAAACCTGGTTATCTGTGTGACTGGACTAGCAGCTCCTGGACTCAAGGGAAGATGGAGAGAACTGCCTGGGCCCATGCTGAACTGGATGTGGTGCATCTATCCCGGAAGTGGTAAACAGGGCACTGAATGTCTTCAAAGAAGTTTGGCAATGAAGGATAGAAATTGGGTAGAAACTTGAGGGGAAGCAGAGGCCAAAGGACACTGGGAGATGGGGTGTGACGGGGCATAGACACGTGATAGGGGTGTGACTGGAAGGGGAGACAGGTGGTGCCCCTAAACCTGTAGTCACTCATACTAAGTGGGTGAATTACAGGTGCCTGGCTCCTGGATTTTCTGTCAGGGTGCTTCAGCATTTCCTCTTCCTTTTGCCCCACCCCAGGCTGTCTCGATCTCCATTTCACTGTCCTGAGGTCATGTTGTGCTTTTTTAAAACAATACTTTTATTTTTGATTAACATACACATGCAATGCTCATTATTGGGGTTCTGGGAGGCATCGGGGATCCTTTTCTATCATCCTTACCTTTCCATACTCCCCAGCCCTTGAGTAATCACTAGTTTGTATTCAGCTTCCTTATATGCACGAGGACATGAGATATTTGTCTTTCGTGTTTAATTAGTTCACCTAACGTAACGTCCTCTAGTCCCGCCCATGTAAAGCTAAGGGTTTCAGCCTTCTGCAGGCCGAACAGTACTCCGGGGAGCATAGCTACCACCTGCCATGCTTTCATGCTGGACCCTCCCACCTTTCACCTAGTCCACTCTTCACAGTTCCTTCTCATGGCCCCTGTGGTCCTGAGGAAGCAGACTTCTTTTTTTTTTTTTTTTTTTTTTTTTGGTTTTTCGAGACAGGGTTTCTCTGTGTAGCTTTGCGCCTTTTTCCTGGAACTCACTTGGTAGCCCAGGCTGGCCTCGAACTCACAGAGATCCACCTGGCTCTGCCTCCCGAGTGCTGGGATTAAAGGCGTGCGCCACCACCGCCTGGCTGGAAGCAGACTTCTTACACCAAGAGATGGAGGCTCTTCTTCTGGCCTCCCGATCTCCATCTGAGCTGTTCTTGGTACCCAGGAATGTCCCGGACGTCCTCATGCTTTGCATCTACCATGAGCTTCTGTGTTGCCTGATCAAGGCTGTCTGTGTTGTCTGTCTGCGTGTATGTTTCCTGTATTGTTTCTCTCCCGCTGTGGCCTCTGTGCTTCCCACTGACCCTCTGTCCTTACCGTCACACTCTTCCCGAAGCTGCGCCCCGTCACCAGCTCATGATCTCGTTAGAATAAACGTCAGCACACCCAGAGGCCAGTTACATTTTTATTATTAGTCTCAGCCACGTGACTGATGTCTGTCCACAAAGCAGCAGGTTTTAGGGCTGAAAGTCAGGCTGGGATCATGTAATCCAGCCCAGTTCAATGTGAACTCCTCCCTTGAAGCTGCTAGGTATTTAGTGATACCCCTCACCCCAAAAATGATTGAAATGTTTGAGAAATGATGATTTCACCCAAATTAAAGATTCATTTGTCTTTGCTTACCACAGATACCTACTGTGTTCCTACACAATGTGAATCCTGCCCCCCCCCCATACTTGTTTATACTGTGGAATTCTTTCCTCAAAGGAAGTGGCTGAGGTAATCCCTTGCCAGGTCAGAGGGGGCCAAACTCTCAAGAGCTGAGACTCTGATGCCACCTTGAGTGGCTGTTGTTATGGCAGTCACATTTGGGAGCCTTGGGCTCTTCTGTGGACTACTGCCTAGGGAAAAGCATTCTGCACTTTCCCAGCTGAAAAATGAGAATTGGATACACAATGCAGAGTCAGCCCGTTACCATGGACCACAGACAGTACCTGCCCATCCCTGAGAGAGGATGTCCCATACCCTTCCAGATTCCATTCTTCTGCCCATACCTCTTACATAGATCAGGCGTCACAGCCTCAAAGATCCATTTGCTGCCTTCCCGAACAGGACGCCTGAATTAGCATGCTCGTGGGCTTCTGCCTGTGGCCTACTGCTGTGTGCCATGCCCTTCTGCACCTGCAATCTTGTGACACCACTGCAGGGTTCTTGTGATCCTGCCCCCTGCCCTCCATGGGCATGTGGCAGTCTCCTCCGAGCTCCCAAAGATGCTTGCACATACAACTTCTTATAGAAAACATTGCACATTCTGGTGTAAACATGCTCAAGCTATTCAAAAGAACCCCTCTGTTTATTATTATGCCCAGGGCAGGTCTGGGTGAATCTGTGTCGGATGAGCACATCCTCCCTGATGAAGCTGCCACTCAGGGTAGGAACACGGAGAATCCACAGATTCAGGACAGATGGCCTTTGAGGAGGGACTCTGAAGAAACCAGCAGATTGACAGTAAGAGGGAAAACCGCCAGCTGCAGGGCGGAGGGAAGTGAGGAGAACAGAAGCCCAACAGGGGAAAGATGCAGGAAACTCATTGCGGGCCGGAGGGGGGTGCAGAGGGGAAAGAGACTGAGCAGAGGCTCAAAGGGGAGGACCACCTAACAGGAAACCACTGGCAGGAAGGTGTACAGGGTGTGGAAGGAGGCCCTGGCAGGCCCAGAGGCATGGTGCCCACCTGGCTTGCAGCTGCCCGGGGTGCTGGGACTAGGTCTTCACTCAGAGGCCTGTTCCATGCCTAGCCAGACATTGGCCAGCTCTCGCACACCTAAGTAAGTCCGTGCCCAGAGCCACTGCCTGAAGAATACATTCACTCAATCCCAACCACCCCACTGCAGCCCAAGGACTCGATACGATGGGCCGTGACTCTGATCGCCCTGACACTGGCTTGGTGGCTTGTGACTGAGAGGCTCTAGGGTGTTGTAAAGTGGATTCTAACTCTGTTCTCTCTCCTGACTGGCTGAGATGCTGGCCATGCCCTCAACCCCGCTAAGTTCCACTTTGCCATCTGTTACCTAGAAAGAAGAGAACTTCACACATCAGCCTGAATGTTGTGAAATGAATATGGAACATTTTTCCTGCGGGAAATGCTACACCAGAATGGCCGTCCTAATGTAATGGAGTTTTCAGTGCTGCTGCTTCTCACTGATGATTCATAAAATTTCTGTAAAGGAATGCATAACAAAGTGAAACCCAAATGGTACCTGTAAAGACACAAATGCTAAGAAATTGCAGTTAAAAAACCTTAAAGATGTAGAATGTGTGAAATAGCAACTTATTACTTTACCTCTTTGAATTCTTTGAATTTGATGTGGACATATTATATGGCAAAGAATTGGGCACTGAGTCTGTCCATACCTTTTATGTATATAAAAGGGAAGTTTAGTATGCTACCTATTAAGACAAACAGGAACAACTGATACCAATAATAACATGGCATTTATATTCAATTATAGGACTGTAGTTCAGTGGTGGGACCCTTAACAAGCATATGTGAGACCCTAGGTTCCATCCCCAAGACTGGGAAAATACTAAGCTGAGAGTGGTGGGTCACACTTAGAATCCTTGCACCAGCACTTGAGAGGTGGGTGAGGGGAGAGGGACCAGGAGTACAAAGTTATCCTCAACTAGATAACAAGGTGTGTGTGTGTGTGTGTGTGTGTGTGTGTGTGTGTGTGTGTGTGTGTGGTAGTTTCCCTAGTTCCAGTCTGAGTGTGTCCTGTTCCTGGAGGACTGTGGTAGGTGATTCATGCACTTGGCAGCAGGAGGAGGCTCCTGGTGATGAGAATCATTTCCCAAACCCCTGGAGGATTCTGTCTGCTCCATTGTTTCACACTGCAGGGTAAAATCCCATTGCCTACAACTTAACCATCAAAAAAGGATTCAAAGCCAGGGGAGGAATTACATGCCTACAATTCTAGCACTTGGGAGACTGAATCAGGATGAAGAGTTCAGGGCCAGCCTGAGCTACATAACAAGACCTGGTTGGGAAAAAAAAAAATGAAGAAAAACTAGAACCAATTCCATTAAAATCAGGAATAAGACAGGGCTGTCTGTGATTTCCCACTCCTTCTCAAATGGTGCTCAATGCAGTAAGACAAGACAATGAAATTAAAGAGATACAAATAGGAGAAGGCAAATTATGCCTATTTGTAAATGATATGATATTATACATAAGAGACTCCCAAAATTCTACCAGAAAACTTCTAGAAAGGATCAATGACTTCCATGGCAGGATACAAACTCAACCTTTACCCTCTTTTATAAGGGGATGAATTTCGTTCAAGAGGGCAGAGCCATTGTGGCTCAGTCCTTCTCCAAAGGTTCTGCCTTCTGAGACTATTGCTTTGTGGGCTTAAGTTCCAATCTATGAATTTTGGAGGGGGACACACACACACTCAGACAATAGTTCTACCCAGGCACCCCTGGAATTTATATCCTTCTTTATGCAGAATAAAATTATTTTACCCCAGAGACCCCAGAAGTCTTCATTTGCTCCAGCACCAATTCAAAGAGCTCAAACCCAGAGCCATCAGATTTGGGTGGAACACAGGAGTCAGGTGTATCCTGGAATACTGCTCTTTAGCTGCAAACGCATAAAGTCTGCATGTTATCTGCTTCTAAAATACAGTTGTGAGCAGAGGTGGGGTAGATTTCCCATTGAATAACCTTCAAAACCTAACATAGCAAACAACATGAAAGGTCGATTTTGTTTGTTTTAGACAGTTTTTTACTATGTAATCCTTGGTGACCTTGAATTCACATTGTAGCCAGGGTGGTCTTGAATTCCCAACATTTCTCCTGCCTCAGCCTCCCCAGTGCTGAGATTACTAGTGTGCACCATCATACCTGGCAACAATCTTAAGGGTCAACAATAACATAAAACAAGGCTGGAAATGCAGCCTTTGCCTAGCATGGATGAAATTCCAAGTTCAATTCCCCATACCTCCCATAATCCAAAAATCTAGAATATTTTTCAGCACTGTGCTTCACTTTCTGGACATATTGGGAAGGGCTGGATTGCACTTTTTTAAGTAACTTGTATATTGTTGGATTTTAAATTTTTTCTCTAATTAGGATCAAATATATATATATATGTGTGTGTGTGTGTGTGTGTGTGTGTGTGTGTGTGTGTGTATAAACATTTCCAGTGCCGGGGATCAATTTCAGGGCCCTTTGCCTGCTAGACAAGTGTTCTACCCCTGGGATGCATTCCCAGCCTCATAATATATTTCTAAGCTACCTGCTTGTGTCTCTCTCCTTACCCTACTGTAAGAGCCTGGGTGACTGTGTTTCTAGCTCAAAGCTGAATGGAATGAATGACTTGACTACATCTCCAGAATCAGAATCCAAGTCTGTGCAACTGATTTTCTGCATAAAACTGAATGCTAAAGTCTGCCTTTCTGAGCCTCTTAGTTAGAGCATGGTATTTTTTTTTTGTTGTTTTTTAACACAGGGTTTCTCTGAGAAGCTCTGGCTGTCCAGGGGCTCACTCTGTAGACCAGGCTGGCCTCAAACTCACAGAGACCCACCTGCCTCTGCCTCTACCACCACACGGCAGGGCACGATATTCTTCACTGTGGTCGTTTATATTGATTGTCAACTTGACTGAATATAGAATCACCCTGGAGACAAATTTCTGAGCATGGCTGTGAGAGATTTATTTTCTAGACTAGGTTAATTGGGTAGGAAGACCCATCCTAAGTGCTGGACTAAATAAGAAGTAAAAAGCCAGCTGAGCAATAGCGTTCATCAGCATTTCTTCTCTGACTGACATGCAATATGATGAGCTACCTCAAGCCTCTGCTGCTGTGATTCCCTCCCCACGATGGACCGTATCCCTTTAAACTGTAAGCAAAAGTAAGCCATCTTCCCTTAAGTCTCTTCTTACCAGATATTTATCTGGCAACAAGGATTGAAACTAATCTAGAAAATTGGTACCAGGAGTGGGGTTGTTGCTGTGATAAACCTGACCGTGTGGTTCTCAGGCCTTTGGAGCTAGTTTTCAGAAGAAATTACGGGAAGGTTTGCAATTGTGGGCCACAAAACCCCCACCATACTTCAAACAGAAATTAATGGACCATTCTGGTGAGTGATTAGAAGGCAAGAATGCTGAGAAAAACACTAGTAGTGGAGGCCTAGTTCATGAGGCTTCAGAGGGGAGCAGGGAATATCGGGAACTGTCTAGGGACTATTCCTGTGGTATTCTGGCAAAGTTTCTGGCTCCATTCTGCCTATGTCCTGAGAACCTGAGTGATACTGAATTTAAAGGAATGAGCTAATTTGTTTGGCAAAGAAAATTCCAAGGCAGGAGAGCATTCAGTCTTTGTCACATTGGTGCTCACTGCTCTCGTTGGTTCTATAGTGAGAGAAAAAAAATGCATCAGAGAGATGAGAAAAATGGGAAATTTGATAAGAAAAGGTGTGTTAACATGTTCAAACTTTAGGACAAGGAGGGGGCTGGATAGATGACTCAGGGGTTAAGAGTGTCTGCTGATCTTCTGGAGGACCCAAGTCTAGTCACCAGCACCCATGTTAGGAAGCTCACAGCAGCCAGTAACTCCAGCCCCCAGAGTCCATGTCTCTGGGGACACCTGCACTTACATGCACATACCCACACATGAATGCACACCAATACACATAATTAAAAATAAAGTACATCTCTTGTTTAAAAACGTTTGGAACGTGGGAATTCCATCTTTCCCCCTCCTTTCCCCCAGCATCCCCTTGTTCACGTCTCAGTGAACACTGACTGAGCACTTGCTGTGAGCACCATTCTTGGTGCTTAGGTAGTCCCCTAATCCACTAGGCTGAGTATGATCTCTGGTGTCTTCACTTTTACACTGCACACCAAATACCACAAACTGGTGGCTCCAGGTCTCGGAGTTTGTTGCTTCATTGTCAGTACTGGAAGCTAGAGATCCAGGAGCAAGGTGGTAGTGGCGTTGTTCCTGCCAAGGACCGTGAGGGCCACCCACCCACCCAGTGCCCCTTCCTCTGAGTCTGCCTGGCCATCTTGGGCACGGTGGCCTGTAATAATTTGTTCCATCCCATCACCTTCATATGGTGTTCCTCCAGTGTCTCTACCATCATGCTCCCGTGTGCCCATCTGTGTCTTCATTCAGAGGTCAGAGGCCAGAAGAGAGCGTAGGGTCCCCTGGAATTGGAGTTACAGGGGCTTGTAAGCCACCACATGGGTGTTAAGAACCAAACACAGGTCCTCTGGAAGAACAGGATGCTCTTAACTGCTGAGCCATTGCTCCAAACTCCTCAATTGTCTGTGTTTAAAAACTACTGGTCATTCTGAGTCAGGTCCCACTGAATAACGGTGTTATAACCTGGTTATCTCTGCAAGGCATAGTTCTCAAGTGAGATTTGCATTCAGAAGAACTGGAAGCTACAGTGTCGGCACATCCTTCTTGGAAGATGCAATGCTCTCCTGACAGCTCTGTCTCCCTTGCCTTCAGCATCTTCTCCAGTCTCTTTCCGCTCGCTGGTCCTTTAGCATTTCTCTTAGCACTGGCCCTGTCATGGTGTGGGGTTGTAACCACATCGGTTAAGGACCTTGGCCAGCACTGTCTTTTCCCTTTTTGTTCTTAGGGCTTAGGGGAATCATTGACACTGTCAGGTACTCCATTTGGATAAACAAATGATAAAAGTCATTTTCACAGATGCACCACGTTGAAGACATCTGCATTTTAAAACTTGTGAACATTTGAAAACTCCTAACAGATCCTGGAGTCCCATACATAGTCTTGTCCAGACAATTCTGATACATAGCTAAATATGAGAACCATTAATCCCACGGCATTATCGAAAGGTTTTCCCATCATGAGCATAGTATGTGGTTCTCAGTCAGATTTAGGCATCTTGAATCTAAGCAGGACTGAGTGCCTCACAGTTTGACACCTGACAAGTGGTGCTCCACTTAGTGACTCCCGCACGGGCAGAACTGAGCCTTCCATAGTTCCAGCACCAAGTACAGTGCCGTAGGTCATGAGGATCCTCACTGGTGATGTCTGCTCGGGTGAAGCATCCACTAACTACTGTTGTGGGTGCTTGCCGGGCACCTCCTGGCTCCATATAATCTAACCACAACCTTGTGAAGGTAGGCTTCCATATTCCCTTTCTGGAGACAAGGACACAGAGGTGACATCCCCCGTGCTATACAGCAGATCTTCAACGGAACTGTTTATTTCTTTGAGTGTTGGGGATCAAGTTCAGAGTCTTCTGCTCGCTAAGCAAGTGCTGTCACTGAGTCCCCCAGTTGGTGTGGCTTGAGTTGAAAGTCCAGCGCTCTTCCTATGGAGCTGTAGAGTGAGTGTGCTCAGTGTCCACTTAGCCTCCACAAGCACTAGGTCACTCAGAGGCCATGTGTACTGCGAAGGCGTTGGGAGTCTGAGATGTTTAGGGAGCCTCTATTAGTTCTTTCTCGAGTCTGACTTAGCCTCGCTGCTGTATCACATGATACGCAGAGCTGTGGGCTGAAGTATTTACCCCGCGGAACACCCAGCCTTCTCACTCAGGCACGCTGACGTGTGCGATGGCATCCTAGCAAAGCTTCGCAAGTGTTTCATCTTCCCTCTCTTGTTTCTTCAATGCTCTTAAATCCCCTTCCCTTTGTGGGGCAGAAGTGCCAGAGTGGGTGAGGGCAAGCAGGCTTCAGAGTCCCCTAGCACGAATTGTCCTAACACCAGGCTTCAAGTTGGGGTTGGTGTTTGAGAGTCCTGGGGAAGGGGAGGTGTGATTTGGCCCTATGCCTGGTCTCCTACTCAGAAGACTCACACAGCACTTGGTTCCGTCACCCTGAGAGGCATTGCGTGCCAAGGACCCAGGCCCTGAGAAGTGGCTGCGGTCCCAGCTGTCGGGCATGAGAAGAGACCTAAGTGGCCCCATCTCAGAGACAGTATCACCTTTATCATCTGAAGTGCTCTTTGCAGTTTGATGTTTTTCTTGGATCTTGGTCCTGAGTTTGTATTCCAAGTAGATGTGTTCCTCATTCCTGGTGGCCTTGTGCCTGCGGCTGCTTCCTTGATCAATCTCAACTCAACGGTGTGGGCCTGTCGGAGAAATGCTCACCCCAACCTGCCTCCACTCTACCCCGGAATCTTTCAGATATATACATACATTTGCTTCAAACTCTCACGTGACTTTCCTCCTGTCTTAGGGTTTCTATTGCTCCGATAAAAACACTGACAAAAAGCAACGTGGAGAGGAAAGGTTTGTCTTGTACTTCAGGTAACAGTCCATCGGTGAGGAAGGACAGACAGGAACTCCACAGGCCAGGAACGTGGATGCAGGAGCTGATGCAGATGCCAGAGAGGGATGCTGCTTACTGGCTTGTTCCCCGTGGCTTGCTCTCAGCCTGCTTTCCTAGAAAATTCACGACCACTTTCTCAGGGTTGGCACCACCCACAGTGGCATGGGCCCAGGGCCCCCACATATCGATCATTAATCAAGAGAATGCCCGACAGACTTGCCTGCAAGCCAATAACATGGAGGAATTTTCTTGGTTAAGAGTCCCTCTTCCCAAGTGACTCTAGTTTGTGTCAAGGCGACAGATGCCGAGCCAATATGCCTTGTTTTAAAGGGTCTTAAACAGAATTGCTCTAACGAGGACTCTGGTCATAGAAGTAACACCACGCCTAGGAGACAGTGAGCACAGAGCCCCTCCTGGGGCGCAATCCGAGACCATGGGTGAACTTAGGAGCTCTGAGACCTACTGTGTGCCGGTCCCCTCTCCTCCTCGGTGTCAGCAGCCCTGACAACCCGCATCAGCACTCACTGCCTCAACAGTAACTCGATGGAGTGGGACGCTCCACAGTGGTTCTGGGATAGGGGTATCATAGTGTTGGACTTTATGATATACAACCCCATTTACAGTGAGTAATTTGGAAGCCATCAGGCATTGAATTATTGATTCACGAGACGAATAGGTCCGATATAGACCAAATTGCACCACAAAATCCCAAGCACCATCACATTCTCACCTAGTACACTGTTAAACTCTGGCTAATTACGTCTCACTGCAGTTGGTAGATCATAGCTGTGTTTGCACTTTTATAAAAAAGACAGATCTTCATTGTAGTGATATGAGCTTAATGGAATCTGACCTATATTACTCTGCCAAGAGAAATTCAGAGGTCTCAGTTGGAGCTAATGTGGCACAAAGAACTGACCCTCTCCTTCTCGGGAAGTGGGTGGCATCATTAGGGAAAGCACTGAGTCAGTCATTTTTGTGGCTTACCATTGCCACATTGTAGTTCCATGAACTCAGAGGACATCCTCAGGGACAGGATGTTGTAGTAGAGAGAATGAAGGAATAAACATCAAAAACTAGGTTTAAAGCCGGATGGTGGTGGTGCACACCTTTGATCCCAGCTCTCAGGAGGCAGAGGCAGGTAGATCTCTGTGAGTTCAAGGCCAGCCTGGTCTACAGAGCAAGTTCCACGACAGCCAGGGCTGTTACACAGTGAAACCCTGTCTCAACCCGTACCCCAATATAAGGTTAGTCCCCAGCTCTGTGGCCCTGACAGTTTATCTGACCTCTTTGTATGCTTGTCAAGACAGAGGGGTGAAGCGAGGCATAGGGATTTTGTCTACACATGGTCGGTCCTTCTGTGTAGCCCGTACTGGCCTTGAACCTGTGACCCTCTTGCCTCAGTCACCTAAAACACCATCCCTGGCAGAGTAGAGCTTTTGTGAACTTTGAGACAGTTCTTACTTAACAGAGAGTAGAGACCCTTCCTCTCCCCAACATTCAGCTGCCTAAGTGTTTTTGTTCCTTTTATGTCAAAACATGACTATGTGGGAAAAGATGATTTCAGTTTTGGGGGGAAGCTGAGAACTACTAGATGAGATAGCACTGTTCCCAGGTCTGGTGGGACCGTTAGAAGAGCACAGCCAACAAGGGCCTCTGAGGCAACGGGGAGGATGCTCGGGGGTGCCCTTGACCTACACACGGACAGTCAGAGCTCTTCAGGAGCTGGAGGAAGGTTGGCAGAAGACTTGGGTAGAGAAAATCAGAGCCTAAATAGGCCTCCTTTCTCGTCTGGCCTCTTCTTGACGTGTCCCAGCAACCTTTCCCTGATCACCACAGAAGGTCTCCCACCTTCCAAACCAGACTTACTAAATCACTTCCTTAAATGTTCTCCCAGCCTGGAGAGGCTTGGCCTGGCTGCCCGGCCGCTGTCATATGCTTGCTTTTCCACTTCCTTCCGTCACCGCCCCAAGGCCTCTTTAATTCTTCGTCTTTCATAAAGTATTCCCTGACTCATGGAAGTGAAATGATTCAACCCAGTTCGTAAAAGTAGAAAATGACTCCTCTGGACCAGAAAGAGAGAGTCTGCATAAGAAACCCAGCCGCAGACCCAAGTAAGAGGGCCACATAGATTCCTCAGTTCCTGTTCCGACGGGAAGAGCCCCCCTGGGGAAGGAAGTCCATCTGTGGAATGCACAGTGAATTCTCTTCACATCTGGGAGCTCAGCAGACATTATTAACGAGCAGTAATGATTTGTCAAGTGATAGAAATCGTTCCAGGGGTGGAACAGGGTAGGAAATACAGAGTCCTTCCCATGTTTCAAGGGGAATGAGGAAGCAGGTCATCCAGATGTGTTTTCTTAGGGGAATTGTGAATTCCTTGTGTGCAGCTATCATGGTGTAATTATATCTTACTTTCTCACCATTCTTTGTGTGTGTGTGTGTGTGTGTGTGTGTGTGTGTGTGTGTGTGTATACATATTTAAGATGAAAGGGTAGAATGTGTCATTTCTTATCCAGCATCTAAAGAGCTTGGAAGTCACAACTCCATCCCCCCAACAAGTACTGCATAGCATTCACAGTCCAGGCCACAGGCTTACCAAAACACTGAGATCTCATCTTAGGAATATGGACTGTTCCTCCCCATCTTCCCACCGAGCCCCGGCTCCCCACCTTACACACACCACCATATTACTGAAAGCCTGTTTGCAGCAGTGTTTGAGTGTGTTCTGTATTAGTTACCATCGGCTGCTCTGATAAAACACCATGAACAAAGCAGCTTACACAGAGTTTATTTTGGCTTATGCTCCCAGAGGGAGAGTCCGTCGTGGTCAGGGAGAATGGAGCAGGAAGCTGAGTATCTTCAGAGGCAAAGTCGAAGCAGAGAGAACAAACTGGAAGTGGAAAAAGGCTGTGGATTCTCAAAACCCACCCCCTAGTAATGTTCCTTCTTCAGCAAGGCTATCTTCTAGAGGTTCCATCCCCACCCCTCACCCCAGACCCTCCACCCTGGACCCTCCACCCCGGACCCTCCACCCCAGACCCTCCACCCTGGACCCTCCACCCCGGACCCTCCACCCCTGCAAACAGTGTCACCAACTAAGGACCAAGTATTCAAATACACATGCCTAAGAGGGACATTTCTCATTTCATACTACCACACCTCCTCAAGTTCTTATGCTGGGATTTTAATTCCTCAGTGTGGGCAGTGGTGGGAGGTGGGTACTGGGAGCAGATGCCACAGGGTAATAATGCCTTTCCCTATGTGTTCTTGCTCTCACAGAGCAAGAGATTAGCTCCCAAAAAAGCAGGTCATGCAGGTCATATGTCCCTATGCAAATGCATTTTAGCAAGTTCAAAGCCCAGAAGCTCATCCAGGAGAAGAGAGTGGAGAAAGATTTCTTAACTACATACAGCAAGTGAAGAGAACGTTGGGACCCCTTCAAAAGTAGTGCTTCTCCGAGGAGAGGATGTGTGGGGATTTTTATTTGGGAACCTTTGTGGAAAAGTACATTAGTGGTAGGCATATGCCTGAGCATGCTCAACTTAAGGCCGTAGTTCAAGAAGTAAATGTGGTGGTTATAAGCATTGTGGGCATGCTCAGTCCAACATTATGAGGAGCCGAATGTACTCTAAGTCACCTAAAAGAAAGTGGCTGTGTGGCTTTGGCTGGTTTTCCACAAGCATCTTAGCTGAAACCAAAACAAAAGACAGGTCTGCAAGTGCCCGGATGCCAGAGTGAGGCGCCTGCCCACTCTTTGTTCTGGCTTCTGTGTGTGCTTTCTTGTTCTGCTTTCCGCCATGAAGGAAGCAAGAAAAACCTCACCAGATTCGGCTACCCGATCGTTGACTTCCCAGCCTCTAGACACTTGAACCGGAAGAAACTTATTTCCTTTATAAATTACTCAGCTGCAGATATTCTGCTCTAGCAATAGGAAATGGACTAAGACATCAGTCATGTCTGGCTACAAAGAAAAAACACAAGATGTACTAAAATGCAAATAATGAGATGGAGCAAAGACCAAAGGCAGACTCGGCGTAGCGGGGATGTTGGCTCTAACAGACTGGGAATTGGAAACTACGCTTAATGTGCTAGGGCTCTAATGGAAAAGTGGGCAGCTTGTAAGGACAGATGAGCAATGTGTGAGAGAGAAACAAGAAGAAACGTAGAGAGCAAAACCACATAGCAGAAGCAAGGAGAGCCCTCGAGGGACGCAGCTACGGAGCGTCTCTGGGTTCGGGGTGTACCAGTGGAAACCTCCAAAGCTGAAAACCTAGGAGGAAAAAGGATTTGGGATAAAGAGATGAGAGTAAGAATTATGAGCCTGCTAGGTGTGGTGGTGCACACCTTTAATCCCAGCACTCGGGAGGCAGAGCCAGGCGGATCTCTGAGTTTGAGGTCAGCCTGGTCTATAGAGCGAGTTCCAGGCCAGGCAAGGCTACATAGTAAGACCCTGTCTCAAATTCCCCACTAATAAAGAACTTTGAGACAAGCACAGTATATGTAATGACATGTGTAACGGGGACACCAGAAGGACGTGAAAGGGAGAAGAAATATTTGAAACAACAATGACTGAGAATTTCTGCAAGATAATATCAGGCACAAAACCATTGACCCAGGAAGTTCAAGTTCAAGTTTATGCAGGGTAGATGCTAAAATCTCAATCTTAGCACTCACACGTGTTACCCCCCAAAAAGTGGAGGCCAGGCATCATGGCACCACACCTTTAATCCTGGCACTTGGGAGGCAGAGGCAGGTAGATCTCTAATGTCTTCCAGGACAGCCTGGTCTACATGTCTCAAAAAAAAAAATTTACCTGAAACATAGGGGTGACCTATGTGGAGCTGTGTTACTGTGGAAATGGGTTTCTCCTTTGGGTTCTTAGTCTTGTTAATAACGTGATTTAAAGCAGGAGTTAGTAGGATGCTTGCAGACAATTTTATTATTAGGGTTGGGGAGAAAACAACAGATTGAGCAGTCTGTACGTCCCAGCAGCTGCAGGGAGGAGGGATATGGAGAGGAGGAAGGCAGGTAGCCATGCCCTTTGAGTCAGGCCAGCAAGCAGGCACATAGCAGCAATACATTTCTAAGGTAGGGCAGCTTCAGAGAAAACACAGGTTTAGACTTTGGCTAGTATCCAAAAAAAAGGAGGAGGAGGAGGAGGAGAAGGAAGAAGGAAGAAGAAGAGGAGGAGGAGGAGGAGGAGGAAGAGGAGAAGGAGGAAGAGTGTGGTGGGCCAAGCCAAGGGCTCAGAGGGCAGAATCAGGCAGCTCTGTGAGTCTAAGGCTAGCCTGGTCTACAAAAGGAGTTTCTGGCCAGCCAGGGTTATATAGTGAGACCCTGTTTCTAGAAAAGGGAATGTTACACTTTCTGAGTTAAGTGGACAGGTTTAGCAGAGCTGCATAGCAGCTCCGTAAGTGACAGTAGCTGAAGACAGGGTTTAGGGAAAGAAAAGAGGGTAATTATTCCTCCCGTCATGGCTTTAGGTGAGTCAGCCTTCCTGAGGAGTGGTCTCCTGCCCAGGTGGTTGACAGCTGTATTAGTTTGCTTCTCTGTGGCTGTAATAAAACACCAACCAAGAGCAACTTGGGAAGGAAAAGGTTTATTTGGCTTACACTTCTGTGTCACAGTCTGTCACAGAGGGCAACCAGGGCAGGAACACAGTCATGAGCAGAAGTGGGACCATGGAGGAAATTTTGCTGGCTTTCTTCCTGTGGCTTGTCAGCTTGCTCTCCTATGCAACCCAAGACCATCTGCCCAGGTATGGCTCCACCCATGGCGGGCTGGCTCCTTGGGTATCAATCATTAATTAATAAAATGTCTGACAGACATGCTCGTGGGCCAATCTAGTGGAAGAATTCCTCAGTTGAGGTTTCCTCTCCTCAGGTGTCTTTAGTTTGTATCAAGTTGACAAAAACTAACCAGGATAACTGACTCATGTCAACTTGACACATAAATGTATCACTATAAACCATTAACTTTCCTTTCTTGTTTATCCCCAAGTACAGCTTTGAGAAGTCCCACAGTCTTTAAAAAATGCTATCTCTTTAAAAGTCCAAAGTCTCTGGGGTGGGGAGATAATTCAGCAGTTAAGACCAGTTGTTGCTCTTGCACAGGACTGGTTGAGTTCCCAACACCCATATGGTGTCTCACAACCATTCCTAGCTCTGGTTCCAGGGGACCTGACATCCTCTTCTGATGAGAAAGTGTCTTTCTGTACACTGTGAATATGTGTTGCTCTGATTGGTTGATAAATAAAGCTGTTTGGCCTATGGCAATGCAGCTTAGAGGCAGGTGGGAAATGCAAAGAGAGAGACATGAAGAAGGCGGGGAGAGATGCTAGCTAGCCGCACAAGGAGCAACATGTAATGGCACACAGGTAAAGCCACAGAACACATGGCAACATATAGATTAACAGAAATGGCTGAGTTTAAGTGTAAGAGCTAGTCAGTAATAAGCCTGAGCTAATGGCCGAGCAGTTTTAATTAATATAAGCTTCTGTGTGTTTACTTGGGGGATGCGAGTAGGAGAGATTTGTCCTGACCACCGGCTGGCTGGACACAGGAAATCTTCCAGCTACACTCTTCTTTCCTCTGTGTGCACCAGGCATCACGTACATAAACGATAAAATAAGTAAGTCTAAAAGAAAAGTATAGGTCAGAACATTAGAGAAAGAAAAAAACAAGGTAAAATAAAATCCTTTTTATTGTAATTGATCTAACAGGATGGTAGTTTATTAAAAATAATAGCAAGAGCATATTTTGTACTTATATGTGTATGCATATGGATAAGCTAAAGGAGCGGCAGCAATTGTACAAAGATTAGGAAGGAGGAATTGGGATTATGTCATCAGAAAGTACATGTCAGTCAACACAGAATTTAAAAGTGAACTGAGATTAAAAAAAAAATGGAGCTTAGATTATAAGTAAATAAACTTTATGAAAACCACTTAAGAACTAGGAAAGGGAAGGGTAATAGCAAGGAAAATGTATTCTATACACTTAAATTGTATCAGTAATCACTTTGAATGCTGGTAGTCTAAAGGCACCAATTAAGAAACAGATCGTCATGGGTTGGGTGGCTCAGAGGCAGGAGGATCTCTGAGTTCAAGGCCAGCCTGATCTACAGAGTGAGTTCCAAGACAGCCAGGAGTATATAGAGAAACTCTGTCTGGGGTGGGGGTGGGGTCCTTTTCTCAGACTCCAGAATTGCTTATGCAAAGAAGGGTTCTTAAGGCAAGAACTGACAGTTAATTGCAATTCACTCTAAGAGTCTTGCTGTTTGGTGTTTGCTGGTGTGTGTGTGTGTGTGTGTGTGTGTGTGTGTGTGTGTGTGTGTGTGCTTAGTTGAAGTTAAGGCTCTTTTCCTTTCTGGTTAACCCTTCCCAGGTTTGACCAATGTCTTAGTTACTTCTCCATGCTATGATAAGACACCATGACCAAGGCAACTTATAAAAGAAAGTATATAATTTGGGCTTATGGTTTCAGAGGGCTAGAGTCCATGATGGTGGAGCAAAGGCATGGTGGCAGGAACAGCTGAGAGCTCACACCTCGATCTGCAAGTAGGAGGCAGAGAAAGAGAAAGCAAGCACTGGGAATCATAGTCTTTTGAAACTTCAACCAGCCCCCAGTGACACATCTCCTCCAACAAAGCCACACCTCCTAATTCTTCCCAAACAGTTCCATCAGCTAGGGATCAGGTATTCAAATATATAAGCCTATGGGGGCCCATCCTCATTCAAACTACCAAAGCTAGTACAGCACCCTGCCCAGAGAATACTGGTCTTAGTTTGGGTTTGTGGTGGTTTGAATGAGAAATGTCCCCCATAAGTGCATATATTTGAAACCTTGGTCCCCAGGGGGTGGTGCTATTTGGGGAGTCTTTGGGGTGTGGCCTTGCTGGAGGAAGAGCATTACTGGAGGTGGGATTGAGGTCTTAGAGCTTCACCCCACTTCCAGTGTGCTCTCTCTGCTTCACGTTTGAAGTTGAGGGTGTGAGCTCTCAGCTTCCTGCTCCAGCCTCTGTGCCTGCACCTTACTGCCTTGCCCACTGTGGTAGACTCTTATCCCTCTGGAACATAAGCCAAAATAAACTTCCTTCCATAAGTTGCTTCTGGACTTGGTGCTTTCTCACAGCAACAGAAAAGTAAGTAATACAGGTTTTTTCACAAACCTGCTGAACGGCACAGCAGGTAGGTGACTTCTGACACCAAGGGGAGGTGTGGGAATGGGAGATAACAGGAGGGAAGGCGGCCAGGGAAGGGTGAGGGAGCCGGTAGTGGGTGGTGGTTGTGGGCTGGGGGAGCTCCAGCCTTCTGTCCAGGGTAGGACACCTCCAAGAGACCCAGGGCCGGGGTTTGCACGAGCA
>NW_026738067.1:0-26027 GCF_949786415.1 Peromyscus eremicus
GGGACCCGCGGACGGAGCGACCGAGCGCCCAGCACCGCCCGCGGGACCGAGCACTCAGCACCGAGTCCCCGGAGCCGCCGCGAACCCGCGACCGAGCCACGGACTCCGGGACCCACAGAACGACCGAGCACCCAGCACCCACCTCATCCCCGACTCCCCGCGTTTCCTCCCCGGGACCCGGGGCCGGTCTGGGAGGACCGAGTCCAGCACCCCGGATCCCCCCGGACCCCCACCCCGACCCCCGCACTCACCCGGCGCCGCCCACACCCACAGAACAACCGAGCACCCAGCACCCACCTCACCCCAGCCTCCCCGCGTTTGCTCCCCGGGACCCGGGGCCGGTCGGGGAGGACCGAGTCCAGCACCCCGGACCCCCGCACTCACTCACCCGGCGCCGCCGCCTCCCGGATCCGGGTCCGAGCGCGGGGTCGGGTCCGCGGGGCCCGGGTCGGGGTCCGGGTCGGGGTCGGGGGTCCCGGGGCCCCGGGTCCGGGTCGGGCGGAAGGACCGAGTCACGAAGGCCGCGAGCGGCTCCATCGCGATGGCGGCGGCGCCGGGTCCGAGTCCCGGGGTTTCCCCCCCCAAGGCCCCGCCCCCAAGGCCCCGCCCCCGCCAAGGCCCCGCCCCCTCCACCCCGGACCCCGCCCCCCGCCCGGATCCGGGTTTGATTCACTCGGGGGAGTTGGGATGATGCGCGTCGTCCTGACAACGGCGGCGGCAGCGGCGGGGCGGGGTGGGCGGGGCCCGGGGTCAGGGTTCGGGGGGGTCACGGGGGGTCACGGGGTCACGGGGTCCGGGTGGATTCACTGGGGGAGTCGGGATGATGCCGGTCGGTCGGGCTGAGGACCGAGCTCGTCCGGGTGCTGGGCGGGCGGGGGCGGGGCTTGCGGTGCGCGGCGGTGATAACGGGGGGGGGGGGGGGGAGGGGGGGGGTGCGGGGGACTCAGCACCGGGGGACCGAGCACCAGAGGGAGCGGAGTACTTGGTACTGAGTAACCGGGAACTCAGTACAGGGTACTGAGCACTGGGTACTGAGTATCCGGGGACTCAGTACTGGGGACTGAGCACTGGGGGGTACTGAGGACTGAGGACTGAGGACTGAGCCCTGGGGACTGGGGACTGTGCATGCAGCACCTTCAGGACTGAGCACTGAGGACTGAGCACTGGGGACTGGGGACTGAGCCCCGGGGACTGAGCACTGGGGACTGGGGACTGAGCACTGAGCACCAGGGACTGAGCACCGGGGACCGAGCACCAGAGGAAACTGAGTACTGGGGACTGAGTACTCGGTACTGAGTACTGGGGAAAGTGAGGACTGGGGACTCAGCACCGGGGACCGAGCACCGGGGACTGAGCACCGGGGACCGAGCACCGGGGACCGAGCACCGGGGACTCAGCACCGGGGACCGAGCACCAGAGGGAACCGAGCACTGGGTGCTGAGCACTGGGCAACACTGAGGACTGAGTAATGAGGACTGAGCACCGGGGGACCGGGTACTGTGCATGCAGCACCTTCAGGACTGAGCACCGGGGACTGAGCACCAGGCACCGGGACTGAGCACCGGGTATTGAGTACTGAACACTGGGTACTGAGCACTGGGTACTGAGTACTGGGTACTGAGCACATTCAGGACTGAGCACTGGGGACTGAGCACTGGGGACTGAGCACCGGGTACTGAGTACTGAGCACTGGGTACTGAGCACCGGGACTGAGCCCCAGAGAGACTGAGCACTGAGGACTGAGCACTGAGGACTGAGCACCAGGACTGAGCACCGGGACTGAGCACTGGGTACTGAGCACCTTCAGGAACTGAGCACTGGGTACTGAGCACTGGGTACTGAGCACCTTCGGGAACTGAGCACTGGGTACTGAGCACTGGGGACTGAGCACCGGGGACTGAGCACCTTCGGGAACTGAGCACTGGGTACTGAGTACTGAGCACTGGGTACTGAGCACTGGGTACTGAGCACCTTCAGGAACTGAGCACTGGGTACTGAGCACTGGGACTGAGCACCGGGGACTGAGCACCGGGACTGAGCACTGGGTACTGAGCACTGGGTACTGAGCACTGGGACTGAGCACCGGGGACTGAGCACTGAGTACTGAGCACTGGGTACTGAGCACTGGGTACTGAGCACTGGGTACTGAGCACTGGGACTGAGCACCGGGGACTGAGCACTGAGTACTGAGCACTGGGTACTGAGCACTGGGTACTGAGCACCAGCGACTCAGCACCGGGACTGAGCACTGGGTACTGAGCACTGGGTACTGAGCACTGGGACTGAGCACCGGGGACTGAGCACTGAGTACTGAGCACTGGGTACTGAGCACTGGGTACTGAGCACTGGGTACTGAGCACTGGGACTGAGCACCGGGGACTGAGCACTGAGTACTGAGCACTGGGTACTGAGCACTGGGTACTGAGCACCAGCGACTCAGCACCGGGGCCTCCGCGGTGACGGGCGGGGAGGGGCGGGGCCTCCGCGGTGACGGGCGGGGAGGGGGCGGGGCCTCCGCGGTGACGGGCGGGGAGGGGGCGGGGCCTCCGCGGTGACGGGCGGGGAGGGGGCGGGGCCTCCGCGGTGACGGGCGGGGAGGGGGCGGGGCCTCTGCGGTGACGGACGGGAGGGGGCGGGGCCTCCGCGGTGACGGACGGGGAGGGGGCGGGGCCTCCGCGGTGACGGGCGGGGAGGGGGCGGGGCCTCCGCGGTGACGGACGGGCGGGGAGGGGCGGGGCCTCCGCGGTGACGGGCGGGCGGGGAGGGGGCGGGGCCTCCGCGGTGACTGACGGGCGGGGAGGGGGCGGGGCCTCCGCGGTGACGGACGGGCGGGGAGGGGGCGGGGCCTCCGCGGTGACTGACGGGCGGGGAGGGGGCGGGGCCTCCGCGGTGACGGACGGGCGGGGAGGGGGCGGGGCCTCCGCGGTGACGGACGGGAGGGGGCGGGGCCTCCGCGGTGACGGGCGGGCGGCGAGGGGGCGGGGGCCAGGGCTCCTCATTTGCATTTTATGCCCCGCCCCTCCCTCCCGTCAGTCACTGGGGTCCCGGGGGGACTCAGCACAGCACCAGGGGGGACTAAGCACGGCACCGGGGGGGACTCAGCACAGCACCGGGGGGGACTCAGCACAGCACCGAGGGGGACTCAGCACAGCACCGGGGGGGACTCAGCACAGCACCGGGGGGGACTCAGTACAGCACCGAGGGGGACTCAGCACAGCACCGGGGGGGACTCAGCACAGCACCGGGGGGGACTCAGCACAGCACCGGGGGGGACTCAGAACGGCACCGAGGGGGACTCAGCACGGCACCGAGGGGGACTCAGCACAGCACCAACGCGCACCGAGGCATCATGGGGAGGAAATAAAAAAAAAAACCCAGCAAACAGTACTGCGCATGTGCGACACCCCCCCCCCCCGCGCCCGGTGGCTGGCAGCGACTTCAGCGGCCCTGACTGCGCAGACGCGCTGAAAAAAAAAAACTAAAAACCTTCCAGCGCGGTTCACTGCGCGTGCACGCGCTCTCCGGCCCTGCATGCCCACTGCGCATGCCCAGCAATGCGCCCGGTGGCTGGCAGCGACTTCAGCGGACGTGACTGCGCATGCGGACAGAAAAAAAAAAACCCCAAACAGCACTGCGCGTGCGCACGCTCTGCCGGCCTGTAAGCCTGCTGCGCATGCGCGGAACCATGCCCGGTCTCTGGCAGCGACTTCTGAGGTCGTGACTGCGCAGACGCCTAGGAAAAAAAAAAAAATATTTCCAGCACACGGCATTGGGCGTGCGCTTGCGCGCGATCTCCGGGCCTGCAACCCGACTGCGCATGCCCGGCAGGCCGCCCGGTCGCTGGCACTGACTTCAGAGCACATCACCACGCATGCGCACACGTCAAACGGTGTCTTAGGGGAAGGAGCCCGGTTTTCGCCGGTTCCGGGCGGTCCGCGGACGCATGGGTGAGGGGTGGGTGCCCGGCGCGGGGCTGATGACGCGTGGGCCTGATGGCGGCGCGGCGGGATGACGCGGGGGAATGTGGACGGCGCAGAGGGATGACGCGCGTCCTGAAGCCACCGCCCACACCCGCGCCCGCCGCCATTTTGACGCGCCCGCACTGACGCCGCCGTCCACACCCGCGCCCGCCGCCATTTTGACGCGCCCGTCCTGACGCCCCCGCCCACCCGCCGCCATTTTGACGCGCCCGCACTGACGACGCCGCCCACACCCGCGCCCGCCGCCATTTTGACGCGCCCGTCCTGACGCCCCCGCCCACCCGCCGCCATTTTGACGCGCCCGCACTGACGCCCCCGCCCACACCCGCGCCCGCCGCCATTTTGACGCGCCCGCACTGACGCCCCTGCCCACACCCGCGCCCGCCGCCATTTTGACGCGCCCGTCCTGATGCCCCTGCCCACACCCGCGCCGCCGCCATTTTGACGCGCCCGCACTGACGCCCCCGCCCACACCCCCGCCCACACCCGCCGCCATTTTGACGCGCCCGCACTGACGCCCCCGCCCACACCCCCGCCCACACGCCGCCATTTTGACGCGCCCGCACTGACGCCGCCGCCCACACCCGCGCCCGCCGCCATGCCGCCCCTCGCCCCCGCGCTCCGCCGGAAGGTGGACGAGCTCTTCCTGCGCTGGCTCAGCGACCCCGACACCCAGCGCGCGCTGCACGACGGGCTGCGCCGCATCCGGGACGCCGCCCCCCATGACGTCACCGCAGACGCCGCCAGGGCCGCGGGGCACGCCGGGAGACGCCGGGACACGCCCCCGGCCCCAGCCACGCCCCCGGCCACGCCCCCGATCCCGGCCACGCCCCCGCCTGGGGACGGAACCTGCGCGCCGCCCCTCGGACCCGCCCACCGCGGGAAGGTCAGTGGGGGCGGGGCCACGGGAGGGGGCGGGGCCACGGGAGGGGCGGGGCGGCACAGCAGGGACACGCCCACATGCCTGGGCACGCCCACAAGCGAGGCCACGCCCACTAGGACCCCAGAGACACGCCCACAGACAAGGCCACGCCCATTACGGTCGCAGGGACACGCCCACAGGCTAGGACACGCCCACAAGTGAGGCCACGCCCATTACGGTCTCAGGGACACGCCCACAGGACAGGACACGCCCACAAGTGAGGCCACGCCCACTAGGACCTCCGAGACACGCCCACAGACAAGGCCACGCCCATTACGGTCTCAGGGACACGCCCACAGGCTAGGACACGCCCACAGATGAGGCCACGCCCACCAAGGGGGGGACACAGACCACCAGGGACACGCCTACAAGCTGGGACACGCCCACAGACGAGGCCACGCCCACCACAAGTTACATGACACTCGAGGACATGCCCACACACGAGACCACGCCCATTACGGTCTCATGGACACGCCCACAGATAAGACCACGCCCACCACAGGGGACAGGAAAACCCAGGGACACGCCCACAGGCCCGGGCACGCCCACAAGTGAGGCCACGCCCACTAGGACCTCCGAGACACGCCCACAGACAAGGTCACGCCCGTTACGATCTCAGGGACACGCCCACAGAGGAGGACACGCCCACCACAGGGGACAGGGAATCCCAGGACACGCCCACAGGCCTGGTAACGCCCACAGACGATGCCACGCCCACCACAGGGGACACGGAAACCCAGGGACACGCCCACAGGCTGGAACGCGCCCAGTATTGATTGACAGCATTAGGGACACGCCCACAGAGGAGGCCACGCCCACCAGCGGTGACAAGGTCAGCCAGGGCCACACCCAGAGGATAGGACACGCCCACGAGGGACCTTATGCCTCAGAGACACGCCCACTGATGAGACCACGCCCACCAGGGGGAACACGGACACGCCCCCAGCCCGGGACACGCCCACAGCCCGGGACACGCCCACAGCCCGGGACACGCCCACAGCCCGGGACACGCCCACAGGGTCTCTCACACACACACACAGAGTCTCACACACACACAGGGTCTCACACACACACACACAGGGTCTCACACACACACACTCACACACACACACACACACACACACACATGTTCATGCATACACACACACACACACACACACACACACTCACACACACACACACACACACACACACACAGCGTCTCTCACACTCACGCCCCCGCCCCTTGTCTCTCCCGCAGGTCCAGGCCCCGCCCCCGGTTTCCCAGGCCCCGCCCCCGGTTCCCCAGGCCCCGCCCCAGGCCCCGCCCCCCGCCGTCCCCGCCTCCCTCTTCCCCCGGCCCCGCCCCCCACCCGACGCCGACTCCGCCCCCCCCGCCGACGTGGCGGCCGCCGTGGCCCGCGTGGAGCGCGCGTTCGCCCGGTGCCCCGGGGAGAGGGCGGGGCCCGGGGACATGGCCGCCGTGGCCCAGGTGGGTGTGGCCGGGGGCGGGGCCGGGGGCGGGGGCGGGGCGGGGGCGGGGCAGAGGGCCGGGCCGGGGGACATGGCCGCCGTGGCCCAGGTGGGTGTGGCCGGGGGCGGGGCCGGGGGCGGGGCCGGGGCCGGGGACATGGCCGCCGTGGCCCAGGTGGGTGTGGCCGGGGGCGGGGCCTGGGGCGGGGCCGGGGGCGTGGGCGGGGGCGGGGGCGGGGCCGGGGCCCGGGGACATGGCCGCCGTGGCACAGGTGGGTGTGGCTGGGGGCAGGGCCGGGGGCGGGGGCGGGGCCGGGGGGACATGGCCGCCGTGGCCCAGGTGGGTGTGGCCGGGGGCGGGGCCGGGGCCAGGAGTTCAGGGGGCGGGGCTGGGGCTCAGGGGCGGGGTCAGGGTGTCGGGGGCGGGCCTGGGGGCGGGGCCAGGAGTTCAGGGGGCGGGGCTGGGGCTCAGGGTCGGGGTCAGGAGGTGAGGGGGCGGGGCCAAGGGTTGTGACACGCCCCCTAAATGTCTGAAACGCCCCTTCCTGCTGACCCCGCCCCCTCTCATTGACCCCGCCCCCTCTCATTGACCCCGCCCCCTCTCTCACCTCCGACCCCGCCCCTCTCCCTGCTGACCCCGCCCCCTCTCCCCGCTGACCCCGCCCCCTCTCCCTGCTGACCCCGCCCCCTCTCATTGACCCCGCCCCCTCTCACCTCTGACCCCGCCCCCTCACACCTCCGACCCCGCCCCGTTTCCCCGCTGACCCCGCCCCCGCTCATTGGCCCTGCCCCCTCTCTCACCTCCGACCCCGCCCCGTTTCCCCGCTGACCCCGCCCCGTTTCCCCGCTGACCCCGCCCCCTCCCCGCTGACCCCGCCCCCTCATTGGCCCCGCCCCCTCTCCCATTCGACCCCGCCCCGTTTCCCCGCTGACCCCGCCCCCTCTCCCGCTGACCCCGCCCCCTCACACCTCCGACCCCGCCCCGTTTCCCCGCTGACCCCGCCCCCTCTCCCCGCTGACCCCGCCCCCTCTCCCTGCTGACCCCGCCCCCTCTCATTGACCCCGCCCCCTCTCACCTCTGACCCCGCCCACTCTCCCTCTGACTCCACCCCCTGTCATTGGCCCCGCCCCTCTCATTGGCCCCTCCCCTCCCCTGACCCCGCCCCCTGTCATTGGCCCCGCCCCCTGTCATTGGCCCCGCCCCCTCCCCGGCCCCGCCCCCAGGCCTGCGGCTGCCCGCTGTACTGGAAAGGCCCGCTCTTCCACGCCGCGGGCGGCGAGCGCGCGGGCTCCGTGTCCGTCCACGCCTTCGTGGCCATGTGGAGGAAGTGAGTGGGCGGGGCCGGGGCGGTGGGCGGGGCAGGAAGTGGGCGGGGCCGGGGCGGTGGGCGGGGCAGGAAGTGGGCGGGGCTGGTGTGTGGGCGGAAGTGTGGGCGGAAGTGAAGGGTGGAAGTGTGGGGAAAGTGAGGGCAGGAAGGGCAGGAAGTGAGGGCAGGAAGTGGGGTGGAAGGGCAGGAAGTGAGGGCAGGGAGTAAGGGCAGGAAGTGGGCGGAAGTGAAGGCCAGAAGAACAGGCGGTAAGGGGAGGAAGTGGGTCAGGAGGGCAGGAAGTGGGCGGAAGTGAAGGCTGGAAAGGCAGGAAGTCAGGGTAGGAAGTGGGGTGGAAGGGCAGGAAGTGAAGGCAGGAAGTAAGGGCAGGAAGTGGGCGGAAGCGTGGCTGGAAGTGTGGGCGGAAGTGCCCTCGGTTGGGGGGCTTCGGCCGCCCGCCCCGCGTGGCCTCACCCGGAAGTCCCGCCCCCCCCAGGGTCCTCCTGACCTGTCACGACGACGCGTCCAAGTTCGTGCAGCTGCTGGGGACGCCGGGGCGCGGCGGGCTGGGGCCCGAGGACTTCGTGCCCTTCCTGCGGGTGAGGGCGGGCGGAGGGGAGGAGGCCACGCCCCCGGCCACGCCCCTGACCAGCCCCGCCCCCATCACTCAGCCCCGCCCCCATCACTCAGCCCCGCCCCCAGTCACTCAGCCCCGCCCCCATCACTCAGCCCCGCCCCCAGTCACTCAGCCCCGCCCCCTCACCGGCCCCGTTGCCTCACCGGCCCCGCCCCTCACTCAGTCGGCCCCGCCCCTCACCCGGTCGGCCCCGCCCCTCACCCGGTCGGCCCCGCCCCCTCACCTGGTCGGCCCCGCCCCCTCACCCGGTCGGCCCCGCCCCCCCAGGACGTGGTCGACACCCACCCCGGGCTGTCGTTCCTGAAGGAGGCCTCGGAGTTCCACTCGTGCTACATCACCACGGTGAGCGGCGGGCGGGGGTACACGCCCACCGCGGGGCCACGCCCACAACGGGGGCCACGCCCACCCGGGGGCCACGCCCACAACCACAGACCACGCCCACATCTAAGCACACGCCCACCATTGGTAAAATGGTGGCCATTCTGGGCACAGGCCACGCCCCTATGGGCGGCCACGCCCACCACGGCCACGCCCATCACCACAGACCACGCCCACATCTTAGGACACGCCCTCGCGTGGTAACACGGCAGCCATGATGGGCTGAGGGGTGGGCGGGCGGGGACACGCCCACCCCGGGGACACGCCCACCGTGAGGGACACGCCCACCTCTACAGACCACACCCACTCCTGAAGGCCACGCCCACTCCACAGAACACAGAACACACCCACCCCTGAGGACACGCCCCCCCGACTGATCCGCCCACTGGGATGACCTGGTCCCGTGGGCCCCGCCCCGTCCCCCGGCCCCGCCCCTCACCCCGTGACCCCCGTGACCCCCGTGACCCCCGTGACCCCCGCAGGTCATCCAGAGGATCTTCTACACCGTGAACAGGTCGTGGTCGGGGCGGATCACGTGCGCGGAGCTGCGCCAGAGCCGCTTCCTGCAGGTGGGGGCGGGGCCTGGGGGTTGGGGGGCGGGGCCCTGGGGATGGGGCGCGGGGCCTGGGGATGGTGGGCGGGGCCTGGGGACGGGGAGGATCACGTGCGCGGAGCTGCGCCGGAGCCGCTTCCTGCAGGTGGGGGCGGGGCCTGGGGGCGGTGGGCAGGGCCTGGGGACGGGGGCGGGGCCTGGGAACGGGGGGCGGGGCCTGGTGATCAGGGGCGGGCCCAGGGGAAGGGGCGGATCCCGTGCGCGGAGCTGCGCAGGAGCAGCTTCTGCAGGTGGGGGCGTGGCCTGGGGGCGGGGGGCGGGGCCCTGGGGGCGGTGGGCAGGGCCTGGGGACGGGGGCGGGGCCTGGGAACGGGGGGCGGGGCCTGGTGATCAGGGGCGGGCCCAGGGGAAGGGGCGGATCCCGTGCGCGGAGCTGCGCAGGAGCAGCTTCTGCAGGTGGGGGCGGGGCCTAGGGGCGGGGCCTGGGGCGGGGGGCGGGGCCAGGGGATGGGGGGCGGGACCTGGGGATGGGGGCGGGGCCTGGGGACGGGGGGCGGGGCCTGGGGCAGGGGAGGATCAGGTGCGCGGAGCTGCACAGGAGCAGCTTCTGCAGGTGGGGGTGGGGCCTGGGGGCGGGGCCTGGGGATCAGGGCGGGGCTCGCGGACAGGGGGCGGGGCCACCCAGGATCTTTCTCCCCGGACACGGGGGATAGGCTCCGCCCCCGTGACGCCATGACCCTACCCACGTGATCCACCCCGTGACCATACCCTGTGACCCAACCCGTGACCCCCCCGTGACCCCCCCCGTGACCCTGTGACTGCTCCCTGTGACCCCGCCCTGTGACCCCTCGCTGTGACCCCGCCCCCGTGACCCCCGTGACCCCACCCAGGAGGTGGCCCGGCTGGAGGCGGAGCCCGACATCAACCGGATGACCGCGTTCTTCTCCTACGCGCACTTCCCCGACCCCGCCCCTGACCCCGCCCCGACCCCGTGACCCCGCCCCTGACCCCGCCCCTGACCCCTGACCCCCGTGACCCCGCCCCCTGACCCCTGACCCCCGTGACCCCACCCCCTGACCCCCCTGACCCCCCCCAGGAGGTGGCCCGGCTGGAGGCGGAGCCCGACACCGACCGGCTGACCGCGTTCTTCTCCTACGCGCACTTCTACGTCATCTACTGCAAGTTCTGGGAGCTCGACGCCAACCACGACCTCAGGATCGACGCGCGCGACCTGGGGCGCCACGGCGACCACGGTGAGGGCCTGTGTGGGGGTGGGCGGGGCCTGGGGTTGTGGGCGGGGCCTGCGGGGTGGTGGGCGGGGCCTGCGGGGTGGTGGGCGGGGCCTGCGGGGGTGGGCGGGGCCTGGGTCGTGAGGGCGGGTCCTCCATGGTGGGCGGGGCCTGCCGTGGTCGCGATGCGGTGATTGACATGCCTGATTGTGGCTTGTGGGTGGGGCCTGGGGTCTGAGGGCATGTCTATAGGTGGAGGGGCGGAGCCTGGCACAGAGGGCGGGGCCTTGCAGGGTGGGCGGGGCCCGGGGTGGTGGGCGGGGCCCGGGATGGGAATGATGATCTGATTGACATGCGTGACTGGTTTGTGGGTGGGGCCTAGGGCGGAGGAGCGGTCTCAGGGCTGGGGGGGGCGGGGTTGTGATGCTGGGGGCGGGGCCGGGGCTCCTGTGGGCGGAGCCTGCAGTGTGGATGGGGCCTGGGTGGGCACGATGATTTGATTGACACGCGTGATCATGGTTTCTGGGCGTGGCCTGGGGTCTGAGGGGCGGTCTCAGGGCTGGGGGGGCGGGGTTGTGATGCTGGGGGCGGGGCCGGGGCTCCTGTGGGCGGAGCCTGGAACGTGAGGGCGGGGCCTGCAGGGTGGGCGGGGCCTGGGTGGGCACGATGATTTGATTGACATACGCGTGATCATGGTTTGTGGGCGTGGCCTGGGGTCTGAGGGGCGGTCTCAGGGCTGGGGGGGCGGGGTTGTGATGCTGGGGGCGGGGCCGGGGCTCCTGTGGGCGGAGCCCGGGCGCCAACCCCGCCCCCCCCGGCCACCCCGCAGCCATCTCCTCCCGGATGATCGACAGGATCTTCTCGGGCGCCGTGACGCGGTGAGCGCGGGGGTTGGCGGGGCCTCCCGGGGTGGGCGGGGTGTCACTCACGTGACCCTGTGACCCCGTGACCCCGTGGCTGACCCCGCGGGCGGGCGCAGGGCCCGGCGGAGGGACGGGACGATCGGCTACGCGGACTTCGTGTGGTTCCTGCTGTCGGAGGAGGACAAGACCACGCCCACCAGGTCCGGGGGGCGGGGCCTGGGGGGGCGGGGCCTGGGGGCGGGGCGTGTGGGGCGTGGCCTGTGGGAGACGGGCGGGGCCTGTGGGAGGCGGAGCATGGGGCGGGGAGTGTGGGGGCGGAGCTGTGAGGGCGGGGTGTGGGGGCGGGGCCTGTGGGGCGCGGGGCGTGTGGGGGCGGGGCGTGATGGGCGGGGCATGTGGGGGAGTGGGCACGTGTGGGGCGGGGCTGAGTGGGCGGGGCCTTTGGGGCGGGGCGCGTGGGGGCGGGGCCTGTGGTGCATGGGCGGAGTGACGTGTGCGCGCAGGCGTGTCCGTGTCTCATGTGCGTGTCCCGTGCGTCCCGCGTCCCTCCGAGTCCCCGTGCCCCGCGCCCGTGTCCCGTGTCTGTCTGTCCCACGCGTGTGCCCGTCCGCGGCCCGTGTGTCCTCGGCACACGTGTGAACGCCGCCGTGGCCCCCGAGCCTCGTCTCCGCGGCCCGTGGCCCACGCGTGTGTTCCCCCGGGGTCCGCGTGTCCACGGCGCGTGTGCGCGTCTGCGCGTGGCCTGCGCGCGTGCCTCCCGTGTCTGTCGGTGTCGCCCGTGTCCCCCGGGGCCCACGTGTCTGGTGTGTCCGTGTCCCATGTCCCGTGTCCGTGTTCTGCGTCCTCACACGCGTGTCCCCGTGTCCTGCGTCCCTGTGTCCTGTTCCTCGGGTCCCCGTGTCACTCCTGTCCTCACACGCGTGTCCCACATATCCCCATATTCTCATACGCGTGTCCCCCGTGTCCTCACACCTGTGTCCTCACACCCGTGTCCCGTGTCCCGTGTCCTCACACGCGTGTCCCGTGTCTGTGTTCCCACACGCGTGTCCCCGTACACTCACACGTGTGCCCCATGTCCCCATGTCCCATGTTCTTACACACATGTCCTGTGTCCCTTGTCCTCACACGCGTGTCCCGTGTGTCCCGCGTCCTCACATGCGTGTCCCCGTCCTCACGTGCGTGTCCCATGTCCGTGTCCCGTGTCCCGTGTCCTCACACGCATGTCCCGTGTCCCGTGTCCCGTGTCCCGTGTCCCCGTCCTCACACACGTGTCCCCGTCCTCACGTGCGTGTCCCATGTCCGTGTCCCGTGTCCCGTGTCCCGTGTCCCGTGTCCTCACACGCGTGTCCCGTGTCTGTGTCCGTGTCCTCACACGCGTGTCCCGTGTCTGTGTTCCCACACGCGTGTCCCCGTACACTCACACGTGTGCCCCATGTCCCCATGTCCCATGTTCTTACACACATGTCCTGTGTCCCTTGTCCTCACACACGTGTCCCGTGTGTCCCGCGTCCTCACATGCGTGTCCCCGTCCTCACGTGCGTGTCCCATGTCCGTGTCCCATGTCCCGTGTCCTCACACGCATGTCCCGTGTCCCGTGTCCCGTGTCCCGTGTCCCCGTCCTCACACGCATGTCCCGTGTCCCGTGTCCCCGTCCTCACACGCGTGTCCCGTGTCCCGTGTCCCCGTCCTCACACGCGTGTCCCGTGTCCCGTGTCCCCGCCCTCACACGCGTGTGCCCCGCCCGCCGCAGCATCGAGTACTGGTTCCGCTGCATGGACCTGGACGGCGACGGCGTGCTCTCCGCGTCCCCGTGTCCCCCGTGTCCCGTGTCCCTGCCCTCACACGCGTGTCTCGTGTCCCGTGTCCCCGCCCTCACACGCGTGTCCCGTGTCCCGTGTCCCCGCCCTCACACACGCGTGTGCCCCGCCCGCCGCAGCATCGAGTACTGGTTCCGCTGCATGGACCTGGACGGCGACGGCGTGCTCTCCGCGTCCGAGCTCGCGCACTTCTACGAGGAGCAGGCGCGGCGCCTGGAGGCCCGGGGCGTGGAGCCGCTGCCCTTCCGCGACTGCGTGTGCCAGGTGCTCGACATGGTGCGGCCGCGCACGCCCGGTGAGCGACACGCGTGGGGGGGGCGGGACACGCGTGGGGGGGGCGGGACACGCGTGGGGGGGCGGGACGGGCGTGGGGGGGGCGGGACGGGCGTGGGGGGGGCGGGACGGGCGTGGGGGGGCGGGACACGCGTGGGGGGGGCGAGTGTGCGCGAGCGACACGCGTGGGGGGGGCGGGGGTGAGTGTGACACGCGTGTGAGCGGGACAGGCGTGTCAGGGGGGACGGGGGTGCGTGTGCGTGAGCGACCCGCGTGTGGGCGGGACAGGCGTGGCGGGATGGGGTGAGCGCTTGTGCGCGTGTTGACATGTGTGACCCCTATGACCCCATCCTGACCCCTGTGACCCCGTCCTGACCCCCTATGACCCCATCTTGACCCCGTCATGACCCCTATGACCGCATCCTGACCCCTGTGACCCCGTCCTGACCCTATGACCCCATCCTGACCCCTATGACCCCATCTTGACCCCCTGTGACCCCATCCTCAACCTGTGACCCCATCCTGACCCCCTGTGACCCCATCCTGACCCCCTGTGACCCCGTCCTGATCCCTATGACCCCATCCTGACCCCTGTGACCCCATCCTGACCTCCTATGACCCCATCCTGACCCCTATGACCCCATCCTGACCCCCTGTGACCCCATCCTGAACCTGTGACCCCATTCTGACCGCATTTGTCCTCATCATGACCCCCCGTGACCCCTCCTATGACCCCCATGACCCCCCCTGACCCGTGACCCCTGACCCGTGACCCCTGTGACCCCCATGACCCCTGACCCCCGACCCCCAGGGCGCATCACGCTGCGGGACCTGAAGCGCTGCGGCCTGGCGGGCGCCGTGTTCGACGCCTTCTTCAGCGTCCACAAGTTCCTGGAGCGCGAGCAGCGGGAGTGGGCGTGGCCGCCCGCGGTGGGTGTGGCCTCCTCTGACCCCGCCCCCCGCCCCTGTGACCACGCCCACCCCCTACAGCCCCGCCCACCGTCCCCCTGTGTGTCTGTCACTGTGTGGGTGGATCTGCTCTTCTGTATGTGTGTGGGGGGGCGTGTCTGCCCGGGGTGGGTGTGGTCTCCTGTGACCCCGCCCCCTGTGACCCCGCCCACCCCCTACAGCCCCGCCCACCGTCCCCCTGTGTGTCTGTCACTGTGTGGGTGGATCTGCTCTTCTGTATGTGTGTGGGGGGGCGTGTCTGCCCGGGGTGGGTGTGGTCTCCTGTGACCCCGCCCCCTGTGACCACGCCCACCCCCTACAGCCCCGCCCACCGTCCCCCTGTGTGTCTGTCACTGTGTGGGTGGATCTGCTCTTCTGTGTGTGTGTGTGGGGGGGGGGCGTGTCTGCCCGGGGTGGGTGTGGTCTCCTGTGACCCCGCCCCCTGTGACCACGCCCACCCCCTACAGCCCCGCCCACCGTCCCCCTGTGTGTCTGTCACTGTGTGGGTGGATCTGCTCTTCTGTGTGTGTGTGTGTGTGTGGGGGGGGGCGTGTCTGCCCGGGGTGGGTGTGGTCTCCTGTGACCCCGCCCCCTGTGACCACGCCCACCCCCTACAGCCCCGCCCACCGTCCCCCTGTGTGTCTGTCACTGTGTGGGTGGATCTGCTCTTCTGTGTGTGTGGGGGGGGGGCGTGTCTGCCCGGGGTGGGTGTGGTCTCCTGTGACCCCGCCCCCTGTGACCACGCCCACCCCCTACAGCCCCGCCCACCGTCCCCCTGTGTGTCTGTCACTGTGTGGGTGGATCTGCTCTTCTGTGTGTGTGTGGGGGGGGTGTGTCTGCCCGGGGTGGGTGTGGTCTCCTCTGACCCCGCCCCCTGTGACCACACCCCTGTGACCACGCCCACCTCCTACAGCCCCGCCCACCGTCCCCCTGTGTGTCTGTCACTGTGTGGGTGGATCTGCTCTTCTGTGTGTGTGTGGGGGGGGGGGGCGTGTCTGCCCGGGGTGGGTGTGGTCTCCTCTGACCCCGCCCCTGCCCCTGTGACCACGCCCACCCCCTACAGCCCCGCCCACCGTCCCCCTGTGTGTCTGTCACTGTGTGGGTGGATCTGCTCTTCTGTGTGTGTGTGTGTGGGGGGGGGGGGGCGTGTCTGCCCGGGGTGGGTGTGGTCTCCTCTGACCCCGCCCCCGCCCCCTGTGACCACGCCCACCCCCTACAGCCCCGCCCACCGTCCCCCTGTGTGTCTGTCACTGTGTGGGTGGATCTGCTCTTCTGTGTGTGTGTGTGTGGGGGGGGGCGTGTCTGCCCGGGGTGGGTGTGGTCTCCTGTGACCCCGCCCCCTGTGACCACGCCCACCCCTACAGCCCCGCCCACCGTCCCCCTGTGTGTCTGTCACTGTGTGGGTGGATCTGCTCTTCTGTGTGTGTGGGGGGGGGGTGTGTCTGCCCGGGGTGGGTGTGGTCTCCTCTGACCCCGCCCCCTGTGACCACGCCCACCCCCTACAGCCCCGCCCACCGTCCCCCTGTGTGTCTGTCACTGTGTGGGTGGATCTGCTCTTCTGTGTGTGTGTGTGGGGGGGGCGTGTCTGCCCGCGGTGGGTGTGGTCTCCTCTGACCCCGCCCCCTGTGACCACGCCCACCCCCTACAGCCCCGCCCACCGTCCCCCTGTGTGTCTGTCACTGTGTGGGTGGATCTGCTCTTCTGTGTGTGTGTGGGGGGGGCGTGTCTGCCCGGGATGGGTGTGGTCTCCTCTGACCCCGCCCCCTGTGACCACGCCCACCCCCTACAGCCCCGCCCACCGTCCCCCTGTGTGTCTGTCACTGTGTGGGTGGATCTGCTCTTCTGTGTGTGTGTGTGGGGGGGGGCGTGTCTGCCCGGGGTGGGTGTGGCCTCCTCTGACCCCGCCCCCTGTGACCACGCCCACCCCCTACAGCCCCGCCCACCGTCCCCCTGTGTGTCTGTCACTGTGTGGGTGGATCTGCTCTTCTGTGTGTGTGGGGGGGGGGCGTGTCTGCCCGGGGTGGGTGTGGTCTCCTGTGACCCCGCCCCCTGCCCATGTGACCACGCCCACCCCGCCCCCGGCCCCGCCCCCAGGAGGCCCCCGGCGACGGCCCCGCCCCCACGCCCTGGGACCGCTACGCGGCCGCGGAGTTCGAGGCCCTGGTGGCCGAGGAGGAGGAGGAGGCGGCGGCCGCGGCGGGGGCGGAGCCCTGGGGGGACGACGACGACAGTGACGGGTGGGTCACGGCGGCGGGGGCGGGACTTCCGGGTCACGGGGAGGGGGTCATGGGAGGGGGATCCCGGGGACGGTGACCGGTCTGCAGGGGGCGGGGCTTCCTGTAATCAATCAGGACGGGGCGTGTGGGCGGGGCTTCCTGTAATCAATCGGGACGTGAGGTGTGGGCGGGGCTTCCTGTAATCAATCGGGACGTGACGTGTGGGCGGGACTTCCTGTAATCTATCAGGACGTGACGTGTGGGCGGGACTTTCTGTAATCTATCAGGACGTGACGTGTGGGCGGGACTTCCTGTAATCAATTCGGACGTGACGTGTGGGCGGGACTTCCTGTAATCAATCAGGACGTGACGAGTGGGCGGGGCTTCCAGCCCCCGCTGACCCCGCCCCCTCCCGGCCCCGCCCCCAGGCCGGACCCCGCCCCCGTGGAGAGGCCGCTGTTCCAGCTGGAGGACGAGGACGACGATGACCCGCTGTGACCGCGTGTGCAAAAGTGTGCAACCGTGTGCGCGTGTGGCCCGCGTGTGCACCCGTGTGCACGTGACGAAGACACACGGCCGCTGTGACCCCGCGTGTGCATCCGTGTGCACGTGTGACCCCGTGTGGGCGTGTGTGGGCGCGTGTGCAAAAGTGTGCAACCGTGTGCACGTGATGACCCACGGCCTCTGTGACCCCGCGTGTGCATCCGTGTGCATGTGTGACCCCGCGTGTGCATCCGTGTGGGCCTGTGTGACCCCGCGTGTGCAAATGTGTGCAACAGTGTGACCCGTGTGTGCAAAAGTGTGCACGTGACGACGACCCCCGGCCGCCGTGACCCCGCGTGTGCATCCGTGTGCACGTGTGACCCCGTGTGCGCGCACTCAGGTCGTCCGTGAACAGTGATTTATTGCACGCGTGTGCCGTGGCCGCCTTCATGCGTGTGCGCGTGTCCGTCACGTGTCTCAGACCTGTGTGCACACGCGTGTGTGATGCCCACGTGTGCCCGTCACACCCGCCGCCCCCTGCACACGCGCGTGCGCGCCCCGTTTCTATTTTTGAATAAAGCGTTTCTCATGTTTTCACCACGGGTGTGACGTCATGTGGGGTGAGGCCCCGCCCCCTTGCCCTGACTCCGCCCCCGGCCCCCGCGCAGGCTCCATGGCGTCCATAGACCCAGATTTCCAGCGTAGCCCCGCCCCCTTGCTCTAGACCCCGCCCCCAGTGGGCACGCATGCTCCATGGCGTCCCTAGACCCCGTTCTCCTCTTGTAGCCCCGCCCCCTTGCTCTAGACCCCGCCCCCGGGTCCCGCGCATGCTCCACGGCGTCCCTAGAACTCGTTCTCCGCCCGTAGCCCCGCCCCCTTTACCCTGACCCGCCCCCGGGTCCCGCGCATGCTTCACGATGTCCCTAGACCTCGTTCTTTGCCCGTAGCCCCGCCCCCTTCACCTAACTCCGCCCCCGGGCCCCGCGCATGCTCCACGGGGTCCCTAGACCCCGTTCTCCGCCCGTAGCCGCGCCCCGTTCGGCTAGACCCCGCCCCTGAGTGCCGCGCATGCTCCACGGCGTCCCTAGGCCATGTTCTCTTCCGTGGCCCCGCCCCTTGGCTCCAGACCCCGCCCCCGCGTCCCGCGCATGCTCCACGGCGTCCCTAGACCCCGTTGTGCGCCCGTAGCCCCGCCCTTTAGCTCTAGACCCCGCCCCCGGGTCCCGCGCATGCTCCACGGCGTCCCTAGACCCCGTTCCCCGCCCGTAGCCCCGCCCCCTCGCTCTAGACTCCGCCCCCGGGTCCCGCGCATGCTCCCTGACATCCCCCGGCGTCCCTACATCCAGTTCTCCGCCCGCAGCCCCTCCCCCTTGCTCTAGACCCCGCCCCCGTCTCCCGCGCATGCTCCCTGACATCCCGCAGCGTCCCTCCATCGAGTCTCAGGCCCGCGGCCCCGCCCCGTGCTGCGCACGCAGGCCAACATGGCGTCCTCGGGCGCCCGGCTTCCCTGCCAGCAGTCCGGCCCCGCCCTCGGCCCCGCCCCCCGTCACCGCGGCCCCGCCCCCGCTGCGCGCGCATCCCGGCCCGCATGGCGTCCCTCCGCGTCCTCCCGCGGCTCCGGCTCCTGCGCCGCGGCCCGGCCGCCCGGAGCCCCGCCCCCGCCCGGAGCCCCGCCCCCGGGTCCCGCCAGGCCCCGCCCCCGCCGTGGCCGCTGCGCGCGCACATCCGGGTCCTCGGCGGCGGCGGCCTCGGCGGCGGATTCGGCGGCAGATTGACGGGCGGCTGGGGCAGCGGCGGCGCGGGGCATGACGGGATCGCGGCGGACGGCGGCGCGGAACCGGAAGAAGACGGCGGCGCGGAACCGGAAGAAGACGGCGACGCGGAGCTGCTGCTGGGACCCGAGGACGAGGAGGAGGAGGAGCCGCTGTTTCCGGTCGGCGGCCCGCAGCGCGTCTGCATCGTGCACCCCGACTTCCGGGGCCCCGGCGGAAGGACGCCGGGGGAGACGGGTGAGAGCACCGGAAGTCGGGGACGGGCGCCGGAAACGGGACGGACGGACGGCAAGGGCGGCGCCGGAGAGGGCGGAAGGGACCGGAGGTGAGGGCGGAAGTGCGTGTTTAAGCCACCGCTGCCCTCACTTCCGGTGGCTCGTCTGTAATATGGGAAGGGGAGAGGATTGAGGGCGGAAAGGCGTAGTGAAGCCAGCGCCGCCCTCACTTCCGGTGGCTCGTCTGTCATGTCGGCCGGGAAGGGATCTGAGGGCGGAAGGGCGCAGCGAAGCCGTCGCTGCCCTCACTTCCGGTGGCTCCTCTGTAATGTCGGAATGGGAGACGATTGAGGGCGGAAGAACGTATCGAAGCCAGCGCTGCCCGCACTTCCGGTTGCTCGTCTGTAATCTGAGAAGGGGAGAGGATTGAGGGCGGAAGAGCGTAATGAAGCCACCGCCGCCCTCACTTCCGCTGGCTCCTCTGTAATCTGGGAATGGGAGAGGATTGAGGGCGGAAGGGCATAGAGAAGCCAGTGCTGCCCTCACTCCGGTGGCTCTCTAATGTCGGAAGGGAAGGGAATTGAGGACGGAAGGGCGTAATGAAGCCACCGCCGCCCTCACTTCCGCTGGCTCCTCTGTAATGTCGGAAGAGGAGAGGATTGAGGGCGGAAGGGCGCAGCGAAGCCACCGCCGCCCTCACTTCCGGTGGCTCCTCTGTAATGTCGGAAGGGAAGGGAATTGAGGGCGGAAGGTTGAGGGCGGAAGTGCGTAGTGAAGCCACGGCGGCCGTGACTGCCGCTGACTTAGTGACTCAGATGCCGGAAGGGGCGGGACCAGAGGGCGGAAGTCCCCACATTAGGCGTCTCGTGCTGGAAGGAGACTGGCAGACCGGGCCAGCCGGCAGGAAGTCGGATGTAAGGGCGGAAGTGGGTGAGGAGGCCATTGCGGAGCTCAGGGAAACCGCTTAACTGGGCAGCCATGTTGGAAAGGGCAGGCGTGAGGGCGGAAGTGCGTCAAGAAGCCGTCCCGGGAGGTCTGTGATGGCGGAAGGGGCGGGGCCTCAGGCGGAAGTCGTCTTAAATGGCGTCCCGGGCCGGAAAAGGCGGGCAGTGAGGGCGGAAGTGCGTCAAGAAGCCGTTCCAGCGGGACGGGGCGGGGCCCGGGGCGGTGGGCGGGGCCCTCCCTGAAGCCCCGCCCCCCGCAGAGCGTGACGTGGCGGAGGCGGCCGCCCTGGTGCGCGCGCTGCCGGGCTGGGCGGTGGCGCGGACCCTGGTGGCGCCCGCGGGGAGCGCCGGGGCCGGAAGTGGCTGCGGCGGAAGTGGGCGGATCTTCGGGAAGGGCAACTTCCGGGCGCTGACGGGTGAGTCCCCGCCCCCTTTGGGACCACTTCCGGTTCCCATTTACACGTGTACGCACACGCGTGTGAGGCCCCGCCCCCCTCCGTGACCACTTCCGGTGCCCATGTTCACGTCTGCGCACACGCGTGTGAGGCCCCGCCCCCCTCCTTGACCACTTCCGGTCCCCATGTTCACGTCTGCGCACACGCGTGTGAGGCCCCGCCCCCTTCCGTGACCACTTCCGGTGCCCATGTTCACGTCTGCGCACACGCGTGTGAGGCCCCGCCCCCCTCCGTGACGACTTCCGGTTCTTATTTACACACGTGTGCACACCCGTGTGCGACTGCGCCGCCCCCTCGGGTCCCGGGCCCGTCCTCCCCCCCCCCCCCGCCCTCCCGGTTCACACCCGGCTCACACGCGTGTGCCCGGCGCGTGACGTCGCCTCCCCCCCGCCCCGCAGAGAAGATCCGCGCGTGCCCCGGGGTCACGTGCGTGTTCCTGGACGTGGAGCGGACGGCGGCGCCGACCCAGGTACGCGCGCGCGTGCGCGGGGGGCACGGATGACGCGCGGGGCTCGCACGGTGCACACGTCGCACACGCGTGTGCACACGACACGTTCACCGCGACACGCGTGTGCGCGGCGGGCGAGGGAGGACCCCCGCCCCGCGACCCCGCGTGTGACCCCCGTGTCGTCCCCCACCCCCCGCCCGTCCCCCCCTTGCACACGCAGAGGGAGCTGGAGGCCGCCTGGGGCGTCCCCGTGCTCGACCGCCTCGCCGTGGTGCTGCGCGTGTTCCGCTGCCACGCGCGCTCGCGGGAGGCCCGGCTGCAGCTGGCGCTGGCGGAGCTGCCGCTGCTCAGGTGGGTGGCGCCCGGCACGCGCGTGTGCTCCCGTGACGCGGTTGTGTGGGAGGCGTGTGGCGCGTGACGACGGGCGGTGTGCGTGTGACAAGCGTGTGACCGAGCGCGTGACCGGGCGTGTGCAAGCGTGTGACAAGCGTGTAACGTTGCGTGTTCCCGCCCCAGGTCCTCCGTGGACTCCGCCCGGCAGGAAGGGAGGGGCTCGCGGTACATCCTGGGGTCAGGTGAGTGTGACGCACGCGGGACACGCGACACGCTCACGGGACACGCGACACACTCACGGGACACGGAAAACACGACACGTGACACGCGACACGCGACATGCGCACGGAACGGTGCACGTGTGTCACGCGTCACGCGTCCCGCGCCCCCCGCAGGCGAGTCCCCCGCGGAGCTGCGGCGCCGGGCGCTGCGCGCGCGGGAGGCGAAGCTCACGCGTGCCCTGGAGCGCGTGCGGGCGAAGCGTGCCGTGCTGCGGGGCGGGCGCCGCGGGCTCCCCGTGGTGGCCGTGGTCGGCTACACCAACTGCGGTGAGCGTGCGTGCGCGCGCGGGGGGGCGGGGGGGGCGGGGGGGGGGCGGCACACGCGTGTGCGGTCGGACGTCCCAGGAGGTCACACGCGTGTGCGCGCCAGCGTCACGCGTGTGCTCCCCCGTGCCCCGCGCAGGGAAGACCACGCTCGTGCGCGCGCTGACGGGCGACCCCGCGCTGCGGCCCCGGGCCCGGCCGTGCTCCACGGTGGACGTCACGGCGCACGCGGGGCGGCTGGCGTGCGGGGCGCCCGTGCTCTACCTGGACACCGTGGGCTTCCTGGAGCGGCTGCCGCACGGGCTGGTGCACGCCTTCGCCGCCACGCTGGGGGACGTGGCGCACGCGGTGCGTGGGCGTGTGTGAGTTCACGTGTGTGTGTGTGAGTCGGGGTCACGCGTGCGCGCGTGTGTGTGTGAGTTCACGTGTGTGTGTCACGTGTTTACGTGTGCGCGTGTGCAAGGTAGTGCGTGTTGGTGTCACGCGGGTGCGCGTGTGTGAGTTCCCGCGTGTGTGTGTGTCAGTCGGGGTCACGCGTGTGTGTATTTGTGTATGTGTTTACGTGTGCGCGTGTGCAGGGTAATGCGTGTTGGGGTCACGCGTGTGCATGTGTGAGTTCCCAAGTGTGTGTGTGTCAGTCAGGGTCACGCGTGTGCGTGCGCACTTGTGGGTTCGGTGCGTGTGTCCGCGTGGGGTCCAACGTGAGCATGTGTGTGTCTGCGTGTGCGCGTGTGCGAGGTATTGCGTGTGCGTGGGAAGTGACGCTTGCTTGTGTCCAGTCGTGTGTGAGCGTGTTCGCGCGTGTACGAGGTCACGCGTGTGCGCGTGGAGGTTCGCACGCGTGTGGGCGCGAATTCGTCTTTGGTGTGAGCTGTGCGTGTGCACGTGAGGTCACGCGTGTTCACGTCAGACCGTGTGTGCGCGCGGAGGTTCACGTGTGTGTGCGTTCGTCACGGTCCCGTGTGCGCGTGCGGGGTCACACGTGTTTGTGTGTGTCACCCTGGTCACGCGCGTGCGAATCCTCGCGTGCCAACAAGTGTGCGCGCGCGTGTGTGCGTGTGCGAGTCACGCGTGTGCGAGTTGACACGTATCCACGCGTGTGCGCAAGTCCGCACGTGTGCGTGTTCACGCGCGCTCACGCGTGACCCCCCCCCGGCCCCCCGCCCCCCAGGACCTGCTCCTGCACGTGTGCGACGCCAGCCACCCGGACGCCGCGCGGCACAGGGCGGCCGTGCTCTCGGCCCTGCGCGGCCTGCGTGTGCCACGCGCGTTGCTGGAGTCGGCGCTCGAGGTTCACAACAAGGCGGACCTGGTGCCGGGGTGAGTGTGTGCGTGCGTGTGCACACGCGTGTGCGCAAAGTGAGACACGCGTACACGCGTGTGCACGGTCCCTGTGTCCCCACGTGTGTCGCGTCTGCTCACTCACGCGTGCACACGCGTGTGTCCGACCCCGTGACCCCCCCCCCGTGACCCCGCAGGTCCCGCCCCCCGGGCCCCGGCGCCCTCTCCGTGTCGGCCTTGCACGGCCACGGCCTGGACGAGCTGCGGGCGGCGCTGGAGGAGGCCGTGCTGCGCGTGACGGGCACGCGTGTGCTGACCCTGCGCGTGCCGCTCGGGGGGGCCGCAGCTCAGGTGAGGAGTCGGGCGTGCGCGTGTGTCGCGTGTCACGCGTGTGTCATGTTTCACGCGTGTCACGTTTTTGTCTCATGTGTGTCACGTCGCGCGTGTCACGTTTTTATGCGTGTCGCGTGTCGGTGTCTTGTATGTCACAGGTCACGTGTTCACACGTGTGTGTCCCTCTTTCCTCACTCGTGCGTCGTACGTTCACACGCGTGTTGTGTTTTCCTCATGCACGCCCGTCTATCGTTCACACGCGTGTGCCCCATGTTGAACGTCACATGTCTTGTGTGTGTCACGTTTTCCTAATGTACGTGCCACGTGTTTTCGTGTTGTGTGTCACACGCGTGTCACGTGCTCACTCGCGTGTGTCACGTTTCCATCGCTCACGAGTCACAGGGTCACACGCCTGTCAAATTTTTATCACTCGTGCGCCTCACTTCACACGCGTGTCGCATTTCTACCCTGCATGTATCACGCTTTCACACGCGTGTGCCGCATTTCTGACACGCGTGTCACGTTTTCACACGCGTGTGTCCTGTTTTCCTCATGGGTCACGTGTTCACACGCCCGTGTGATTCTATCGCACGTGTGTCGTGTGTTCACACGCGCATGTCCCGTGTCCCTCGCTCACACGCGTGTGCCCCGCCCCCGCCCCCCCGCCCCCCCCCCGCAGCTGGCTGCACCGCGAGGCGTCCGTGCAGCGGGTCCGGGACGCGCCGGGGGCCGCGGGGTCCGCCCACGTCACGGTCGCCATCGCCCGCGCCGCCCTCGGCCGCTTCCGCCAGCGCTTCCCCGGGGCGCAGGAAGTGGGCGGCGAGGCCCCGCCCCCCGCGGCCTGACGGACGGCGGAGGAGACGGCGGCGGCGGCCGGAGGCCACGCCCCCCGGGGAGGCCACGCCCCCAGGACTTCTGCCCCTCCCGGAAGCCCCGCCCCCTTTTCCCACCAAGGATTGATGGACGGCTGGGGGGTCGCCGCGGCTGAGGCCCCGCCCCTTCCTGCCCGGATGAGTGACAGTGACGGGCGGCTCAGGACGTAGACTGGATGAAGCTCCGCCCCTCTCCCTGGAGGCCCCGCCCACCCCCGAGGCCCCGCCCCTCCCTTCCTGACCCCCCGGAGAGTGTCGGGCGGCTCGGGAGACTTCACCAACCTGAGGCCCCGCCCCTTCCTCCCCAAACCCCGCCCCCCGGAGCCCCCCCGCTCCCCGAGGCCCCGCCCCTTCCTGTCCTGATGACTGACAGGACACAGACTTCCTGCCGCCCCGCCCCCTCCCGGAAGCCCCGCCCCCTCCCCCGCTGATCGACAGCTCAATAAACCGGCCCCGCCCTCCCGTGTCCGGCTCCGCGTGTGACTCACGGCGTCCGTGTCGCGTGTCCCGTGACCGCGGCGGGCGGGGGGGGTGTGGGGTGGTGGTGTGGGGGGCGGGGACTGCGTGCACACCCGGACCCAGGAGACAGGAAGTGGGTGGGCGGGACAGGAAGTGGTGTCGCGGACACTGTTCTCGGGACAACATCTCCCAGCATGCCTCTCTCTCCGCGTACGGACACTGTTCTCGGGACTACATCTCCCAGCATGCCTCTCTCTCCGCGTACGGACACTGTTCTCGGGACTACATCTCCCAGCATGCCTCTCTCTCCGCGTACGGACACTGTTCTCGGGACTACATCTCCCAGCATGCCTCTCTCTCCACGTACGGACACTGTTCTCGGGACTACATCTCCCAGCATGCCTCTCTCTCCGTATACGGACACTGTTCTCGGGACTACATCTCCCAGCATGCCTCTCTCTCCGCATACGGACACTGTTCTCGGGACTACATCTCCCAGCATGCCTCTCTCTCCACATACGGACACTGTTCTCGGGACTACATCTCCCAGCATGCCTCTGTCTCCGTATACGGACACTGTTCTCGGGACTACATCTCCCAGCATGCCTCTCTCTCCACGTACGGACACTGTTCTCGGGACTACATCTCCCAGCATGCCTCTCTCTCCGTATACGGACACTGTTCTCGGGACTACATCTCCCAGCATGCCTCTCTCTCCACATACAGACACTGTTCTCGGGACTACATCTCCCAGCATGCCTCTCTCTCCACATATGGACACTGTTCTCGGGACTACATCTCCCAGCATGCCTCTCTCTCCGCGTACGGACACTGTTCTCGGGACTACATCTCCCAGCATGCCTCTCTCTCCACACACGGACACTGTTCTCGGGACTACATCTCCCAGCATGCCTTTCTGGCCATTTCCTAGGTTGTCTTTCCTTAGAGCATCAGGATGCTTTGGACTCCATTTCCCAGGAGGCCCCTCTCTCTTTCTCTCTCTCTGGGCGCTGTACGAGGAACTACATTTCCCATGATGCCGCGGACATCATTTCCAGACCTGTGTTTTAACTACAGCATCTGTGGCGTTTCAGACTTCATCTCCCACAATGCCTTTCTCCACACCGTCCCCAGAGAGAGAGGGGGGGCATGCTGGGAAATGGAGTCCAGATGAACTGACACTGTAGAGAGAGAGAGGGGGGGGGGCATGCTGGGAAATGGAGTCCAGATGAACTGACACTGTAGAGAGAGAGAGAGGGGGGCATGCTGGGAAATGGAGTCCAGATGAACTGACACTGTAGAGAGAGAGAGG
>NW_026738068.1:0-26000 GCF_949786415.1 Peromyscus eremicus
AAGCACAATTCTTTTGTTCTGATCAAGCTCACTGTTCGGACCCCATAGGAAGCACAGTAGAGTAGAAGAGTGCTCTTTTCTCAAAAGCAGAGTGTGTTTCATGGAAGGAGAGCTAGCATTTGTATCCCAGTCCGAAATGGAGTTGAATCACATGCCGTTTCTGGTCCTAAGAGCAAGAGATGTTTTCTGGTAAGGAAATGCACTATTGTGCTCCCCTTGCCATACACAGTGCAAATAGCTCCCGCGTCTGTTCCCAGCAAGTACAGTGTATCGGACTGAAGAGGAGCTACTGTTCTTGTCAGTTTCCTAAGCAGAGTTGAACATGATATGGCCCGTGTGTGTAGGAAGCACAGTTCTTATGTTCTGAGCAAGCTCACTGTTCTGGCCCTATAGGAAACACAGTAGAGTAGAAGCGTGCTCTTTTCTCAAAAGCAGAGTGTTTTTTTTGTAAGGCAAGCTAGCGTTTGTTTCCTAGTCCTAAATGGAGTTGAATCACATGCAGTTTCTGGTCCTACGAGCAAGAATTGTTTTATGGTAAGAAGAGTCACTATTGTGCTGCCATTGCCATACACAGGACAAATAGCACTGGCGTCTGTTCCCAGGAAGTACAGTGTATTGGACTGAAGAGGATCTACTGTTCCTGTCAGGTTCCTAAGCAGAATTGAACTATTTATGGCCGTGTGTGTAGGAAGCACAGTTCTTTTGTTCTGAGCAAGCTCACTGTTCAGACCCAATAGGAAACACAGTAGAGTAGAAGAGTGCTCTTTTCTCAAAAGCAGAGTGTGTTTCTTGTAAGGCGAGCTAGCGTTTGTTTCCCAGTCCTAAATGGAGTTGAGTCACATGCAGTTTTTTGACCTACGAGCAAGAGTTGTTTTCTGGTAAGAAGAGTCACTATTGCGCTCCCCTTGCCATACACAGTGCAAATTGCACTCGCGTCTGTTTCCAGCAAGTACAGTGTATTGGACTGAAGACGAGCTACTGTTCTTGTCAGTTTCCTAAGCAGAGTTGAACTAGATATGGCCCGTGTGTAGGAAGCACAGTTCTTTTGTTCTGAGCAAGCTCACTGTTCTGGCCATATAGGAAATACAGTAGAGTAGAAGAGTGCTCTTTTCTCTAAAGCAGAGTGTGTTTCTTGTAAGGCGAGCTAGCGTTTGTTTCCCAGTCCTAAATGGAGTTGAATGACATGCAGTTTCTGGTCCTAAGAGCAAGAGTTGTTTTCTGGTAAGGAAATGCACTATTGCGCTCCCCTTGCCAAACACAGTACAAATAGCTCTCGCGTCTGTTCCCAGCAATTACAGTGTATCGGATTGAAGAGGAGCTACTGTTCTTGTCAGTTTCCTAAGCAGAGTTGGACATGATATGGCCCGTGTGTGGGAAGCACAGTTCTTTTGTTCTGAGCAAGCTCACTGTTCTGGCCCTATAGGAAACACAGTAGAGTAGAAGAGTGCTCTTTTCTCAAAAGCAGAGTGTGTTTTTGTAAGGCAAGCTAGTGTTTGTTTCCTAGTTAAATGGAGTTGAATCACATGCAGTTTCTGGTCCTACGAACAAGAGTTGTTTTCTGGTAAGGAAAGTCACTATTGCGCTCCCATTGCCCTACACAAGGCAAATAGCACTCGCGTCTTTTCCCAGCAAATACAGTGTATTGGACTGAATAGGAGCTACTGTTCTTGTCAGTTTCCTAAGCAGAGTTGAACTAGATATGGCCCGTGTGTGTAGGAAGCATAGTTCTTTTGTTCTGAGCAAGCTCACTGTTTGGACCCCATAGGAAACACAGTAGAGTAGAAGAGTGCTCTTTTCTCTAAAGCAGAGTGTGTTTCTTGTAAGGAGAGCTAGCGTTTGTTTCCCAGTCCTAAATGGAGTTGAATCACATGCAGTTTCTGGTCCTATGAGCAAGAGTTGTTTTCTGGAAAGGAAAGTCACTATTGTGCTCCCATTGCCATACACAGTGCAAATCGCACATGCGTCTGTTCTCAGCAAGTACAGTGTATTGGACTGAAGAGGAGCTACTGTTCTTGTCAGTTTCCTAAGCAGAATTGAACTAGATATGGCCGTGTGTGTAGGAAGCACAGTTCTTTTGTTCTGAGCAAGCTCACTCTTCGACCCTATAGGAAACACAGTAGAGTAGAAGAGTGCTCTTTTCTCAAAAGCATAGTGTGTTTCTTGTAAGGCGAGCTAGCGTTTGTTTCCCAGTCCTAAATGGAGTTGAATCACATGCAGTTTCTGGTCCTACGAGCAAGAGTTGGTTTATGGTAAGAAGAGTCACTATTGCGCTGCCATTGCCATACACAGGACAAATAGCACTGGCGTCTGTTCCCAGGAAGTACAGTGTATTGGACTGAAGAGGATCTACTGTTCTTGTCAGGTTCCTAAGCAGAATTGAACTAGATATGGCCGTCTGTGTAGGAAGCACAGTTCTTTTGTTCTGAGCAAGCTCACTGTTCAGACCCAATAGGAAACACAGTAGAGTAGAAGAGTGCTCTTTTCTCTAAAGCAGATTGTGTTTCTTGTAAGGCGAGCTAGCATTTGCTTCCCAGTCCTAAATGGAGTGGAATCACATGCAGTTTCTGGTCTTACGAGCAAGAGTTGTTTTCTGGTAGGAAAGTCACTATTGCGCTCCCATTGCCATACACAGTGCAAATAGCACTCGCGTCTGTTCCCAGCAAGTACAGTGTATCGGACTGAAGAGGAGCTACTGTTCTTCTCAGTTTCCTAAGCAAAGTTGAACTAGATATGGCCCGTGTGTAGGAAGCACAGCTCTTTTGTTCTGAGCAAGCTCACTGTTCTGGCCCCATAGGAAACACAGTAGAGTAGAAGAGTGCTCTTTTCTCAAAAGCAGAGTGTGTTTCTTGTAAGGCGAGCTAGCGTTTGTTTCCCAGTCCTAAATGGAGTTGAATCACATGCCGTTTCTGGTCCTAAGAGCAAGAGTTGTTTTCTGGTAAGGAAATGCACTATTGTGCTCCCCTTGCCATACACAGTGCAAATAGCTCCCACGTCTCTTCCCAGCAAGTACAGTGTATCGGACTGAAGAGGAGCTACTGTTCTTGTCAGTTTCCTAAGCAGAGTTGAACATGATATGGCCCGTGTGTGTAGGAAGCACAGTTCTTATGTTCTTAGCAAGCTCACTGTTCTGGCCCTATAGGAAACACAGTAGAGTAGAAGCGTGCTCTTTTCTCAAAAGCAGAGTGTTTTTTTTGTAAGGCAAGCTAGCGTTTGTTTCCTAGTCCTAAATGGAGTTGAATCCCATGCAGTTTCTGGTCCTACGAACAAGAGTTGTTTTCTGGTAAGGAAAGTCTCTATTGTGCTCCCATTGCCCTACACAAGGCAAATAACACTTGCGTCTTTTCCCAGCATGTACGGTGTATCGGACTGAAGAGGAGCTACTGTTCTTGTCAGTTTCCTAAGCAGAGTTGAACTAGATATGGCCCGTGTGTAGGAAGCACAGTTCTTTTGTTCTGAGCAAGCTCACTGTTCTGGCCCTATAGGAAACACAGTAGAGTAGAAGAGTGCTCTTTCCACAAAAGCAGAGTGTGTTTCTTGTAAGGTGAGCTAGCTTTTGTTTCCCAGTCCTAAATGGAGTTGAATCACATGCAGTTTCTGGTCCTACGAGCAAGAGTTGTTTTATAGTAAGAAGAGTCACTATTGCGCTGCCATTGCCATACACAGGACAAATAGCACTGGCGTCTGTTCCCAGCAAGTACAGTGTATTGGACTGAAGAGGATCTACTGTTCTTTCAGGTTCCTAAGCAGAATTGAACTAGATATGGTCGTGTATGTAGGAAGCACAGTTCTTTTGTTCTGAGCAGGCTCACTGTTCGGACCCCATAGGAAACACAGTAGAGTAGAAGATTGCTATTTTCTCAAAAGCAGAGTGTGTTTCTTGTAAGGCGAGCTAGCGTTTGTTTCCCAGTCCTAAATGGAGTTGAGTCACATGCAGTTTCTGGTCCTACGAGCAAGAGTTGTTTTCTGGTAAGGAAAGAAACTATTGCGCTCCCATTGCCATACACAGTGCAAATAGCCCTCCTGTCTGTTCCCAGCAAGTACAGTGTATCGGACTGAAGAGGAGCTACTGTTCTTCTCAGTTTCCTAAGCAGAGTTGAACTAGATATGGCCCGTGTGTGTAGGAATCACAGTTCTTTTGTTCTGAGCAAGCTCACTGTTCTGGAATATAGGTAACACAGTAGAGTATAAGAGTGCTCTTGTCTCTAAAGCAGAGTGTGTTTCTTGTAAGGCGAGCTAGCGTTTGTTTCCCAGTCCTAAATGGAGTTGAATCACATGCAGTTTCTGGTCCTAAGAGCAAGAGTTGTTTTATGGTAAGAAGAGTCACTATTGCGCTGCCATTGCCATACACAGGACAAATAGCACTGGAGTCTGTTCCCAGGAAGTACAGTGTATTGGACTGAAGAGGATCTACTGTTCTTGTCAGGTTCCTAAGCAGAATTGAACTAGTTATGGCCGTGTGTTTAGGAAGCACAGTCCTTTTGTTCTGAGCAAGATCACTGTTCAGACCCAAAAGGAAACACAGTAGAGTAGAAGAGTGCTCTTTTCTCAAAAGCAGAGTGTGTTTCTTGTAAGGCGAGATAGCGTTTGTTTCCCAGTCCTAAATGGAGTTGAGTCACATGCAGTTTTTTGTCCTACGAGCAAGAGTTGTTTTCTGGTAAGACGAGTCACTATTGTGCTCCAATTGCCATACACAGTGCAAATAGCACTCGCGTCTGTTCCCCGAAAGTACAGTGTCTTGGACTGAAGAGGAGGTACTGTTCTTCTCAGTTTCCTAAGCAGAGTTGAACTAGATATGGCCCGTGTGTGTAGGAAGCACAATTCTTTTGTTCTGAGCAAGCTCACTGTTCGGACCCCGTAGGAAACACAGTAGAGTAGAAGAGTGCTCTTTTCTCTAAAGCAGAGTGTGTTTCATGTAAGGCGAGCTAGCATTTATATCCCAGTCCTAAATGGAGTTGAATCACATGCAGTTTCTGGTTCTATGAGCAATAGTTGTTTTCTGGTAAGGAAAGTCACTATTGCGCTCCCATTGCCATACACAGTGCAAATAGCACTCGCGTCAGTTTCCAGCAAGTACAGTGTTTCGGACTGAAGAGGAGCTACTGTTCTTGTCAGTTTCCTAAGCAGAGTAGAACTAGTTATGGCCCGTGTGTAGGAAGCACAGTTCTTTTGTTCTGACCAAGCTCACTGTTATGGCCATATAGGAAACACAGTAGAGTAGAAGAGTGCTCTTTTCTCTAAAGCAGAGTGTGTTTCTTGTAAGGCGAGCTAGCGTTTGTTTCCCAGTCCTAAACGGAGTTGAATCACATGCAGTTTCTGGTCCTAAGAGCAAGAGTTGTTTTCTGGTAAGTAAAGTCACTGTTGTGCTCCCCTTGCCATACACAGTGCAAATAGCTCCCGCGTCTGTTCCCAGCAAGTACAGTGTATTGGACTGAAGAGGATCTACTGTTCTTGTCAGGTTCCTAAGCAGAATTGAACTAGATATGGCCGTGTGTGTAGGAAGCACAGTTCTTTTGTTCTGAGCAAGCTCACTGTTCAGACACCATAGGAAACACAGTAGAGTAGAAGAGTGATCTTTTCTCAAAAGCAGAGTGTGTTTCTTGTAAGGCGAGCTAGCGTTTGTTTCCCAGTCCTAAACGGAGTTGAATCACATGCAGTTTCTGGTCCTAAGAGCAAGAGTTGTTTTCTGGTAAGTAAAGTCACTGTTGTGCTCCCCTTGCCATACACAGTGCAAATAGCTCCCGCGTCTGTTCCCAGCAAGTACAGTGTATCGGACTGAAGAGGAGCTACTGTTCTTGTCAGTTTCCTAAGCAGAGTTGAACTAGATATGGTCCGTGTGTAGGAAGCACAGTTCTTTTGTTCTGAACAAGCTCACTGTTCTGGCCCTATAGGAAACACAGTAGAGTAGAAGAGTGCTCTTTCCACAAAAGCAGAGTGTGTTTCTTGTAACGTGAGCTAGCTTTTGTTTCCCAGTCCTAAATGGAGTTGAATCACATGCAGTTTCTGGTCCTATGAGCAAGAGTTGTTTTATAGTAAGAAGAGTCACTATTGCGCTGCCATTGCCATACACAGGACAAATAGCACTGGCGTCTGTTCCCAGCAAGTACAGTGTATTGGACTGAAGAGGATCTACTGTTCTTGTCAGGTTCCTAAGCAGAATTGAACTAGATGTGGTCGTGTATGTAGGAAGCACAGTTCTTTTGTTCTGAGCAAGCTCACTTTCGGACCCCAAAGGAAACACAGTAGAGTAGAAGATTGCTATTTTCTCAAAAGCAGAGTGTGTTTCTTGTGAGGCGAGCTAGCGTTTGTTTCCCAGTCCTAAATGGAGTTGAGTCACATGCAGTTTCTGGTCCTACGAGCAAGAGTTGTTTTCTGGTAAGGAAAGTAACTATTGCGCTCCCATTGCCATACACAGTGCAAATAGCCCTCCTGTCTGTTCCCAGCAAGTACAGTGTATTGGACTGAAGAGGAGCTACTGTTCTTCTCAGTTTCCTAAGCAGAGTTGAACTAGATATGGCCCGTGTGTGTAGGAAGCACAGTTCTTTTGTTCTGAGCAAGCTCACTGTTCGGACCCCATAGGAAGCACAGTAGAGTAGAAGAGTGCTCTTTTCTCAAAAGCAGAGTGTGTTTCATGTAAGGCGAGCTAGCATTTGTTTCCCAGTCCTAAATGGAGTTGAATCACATGCAGTTTCTGGTCCTATGAGCAAGAGTTGTTTTCTGGTAAAGAAAGTCACTATTGCGCTCCCATTGCCATACACAGTGCAAATAGCACTCGCATCTGTTCCCCGAAAGTACAGTGTCTTGGACTGAAGAGGAGCTATTGTTCTTCTCAGTTTCCTGAGCAGAGTTGAACTAGATATGGCCCGTGTGTGTAGGAAGCACAGTTCTTTTGTTCTGAGCAAGCTCACTGTTCGGACCCCATAGGAAGCACAGTAGAGTAGAAGAGTGATCTTTTCTCAAAAGCAGAGTGTGTTTCATGTAAGGCGAGCTATCATTTGTATCTCAGTCCTAAATGGAGTTGAGTCACATGCAGTTTCTGGTTCTATGAGCAATAGTTGTTTTCTGGTAAGGAAAGTCACTATTGCGCTCCCATTGCCATACACAGTGCAAATAGCACTCACGTCAGTTCCCAGCAAGTACAGTGTTTCGGACTGAAGAAGAGCTACTGTTCTTGTCCGTTTCCTAAGCAGAGTTGAACTAGTTATGGCCCGTGTGTAGGAAGCACAGTTCTTTTGTTCTGACCAAGCTCAATATTATGGCCATATAGGAAACACAGTAGAGTAGAAGAGTGCTCTTTTCTCTAAAGCAGAGTGTGTTTCTTGTAAGGCGAGCTAGCGTTTGTTTCCCAGTCCTAAATGGAGTTGAATCACATGCCGTTTCTGGTCCTAAGAGCAAGAGTTGTTTTCTGGTAAGGAAATGCACTATTGTGCTCCCCTTGCCATACACAGTGCAAATAGCTCCCACGTCTCTTCCCAGCAAGTACAGTGTATCGGACTGAAGAGGAGCTACTGTTCTTGTCAGTTTCCTAAGCAGAGTTGAACATGATATGGCCCGTGTGTGTAGGAAGCACAGTTCTTATGTTCTGAGCAAGCTCACTGTTCTGGCCCTATAGGAAACACAGTAGAGTAGAAGCGTGCTCTTTTCTCAAAAGCAGAGTGTTTTTTTTGTAAGGCAAGCTAGCGTTTGTTTCCTAGTCCTAAATGGAGTTGAATCCCATGCAGTTTCTGGTCCTACGAACAAGAGTTGTTTTTTGGTAAGGAAAGTCTCTATTGCGCTCCCATTGCCCTACACAAGGCAAATAGCACTTGCGTCTTTTCCCAGCATGTACGGTGTATCGGACTGAAGAGGAGCTACTGTTCTTGTCAGTTTCCTAAGCAGAGTTGAACTAGATATGGCCCGTGTGTAGGAAGCACAGTTCTTTTGTTCTGAGCAAGCTCACTCTTCTGGCCCTATAGGAAACACAGTAGAATAGAAGAGTGCTCTTTCCACAAAAGCAGAGTGTGTTTCTTGTAAGGTGAGCTAGCTTTTGTTTCCCAGTCCTAAATGGAGTTGAATCACATGCAGTTTCTGGTCCTACGAGCAAGAGTTGGTTTATAGTAAGAAGAGTCACTATTGCGCTGACATTGCCATACAAAGGACAAATAGCACTGGCGTCTGTTCCCAGCAAGTACAGTGTATTGGACTGAAGAGGATCTACTGTTCTTTCAGGTTCCTAAGCAGAATTGAACTAGATATGGTCGTGTATGTAGGAAGCACAGTTCTTTTGTTCTGAGCAGTCTCACTGTTCGGACCCCATAGGTAACACAGTAGAGTAGAAGATTGCTATTTACTCAAAAGCAGACTGTGTTTCTTGTAAGGCGAGCTAGCGTTTGTTTCCCAGTCCTAAATGGAGTTGTGTCACATGCAGTTTCTGGTCCTACGAGCAAGAGTTGTTTTCTGGTAAGGAAAGTAACTATTGCGCTCCCATTGCCATACACAGTGCAAATAGCCCTCCTGTCTGTTCCCAGCAAGTACAGTGTATTGGACTGAAGAGGAGCTACTGTTCTTCTCAGTTTCCTAAGCAGAGTTGAACTAGATATGGCCCGTGTGTGTAGGAAGCACAGTTCTTTTGTTCTGAGAAAGCTCACTGTTCGGACCCCATAGGAAGCACAGTAGAGTAGAAGAGTGCTCTTTTCTCAAAAGCAGAGTGTGTTTCATGTAAGGCGAGCTAGCATTTGTTTCCCAGTCCTAAATGGAGTTGAATCACATGCCGTTTCTGGACCTACGAGCAAGAGTTGTTTTCTGGTAAAGAAAGTCACTATTGCGCTCCCATTGCCATACACAGTGCAAATAGCACTCGCGTCTGTTCCCAGCAAGTACAGTGTATTGGACTGAAGAGGAGCTACTGTTCTTGTCAGTTTCCTAAGCAGAGTTGAACTAGATATGGCCCGTGTGTAGGAAGCACAGTTCTTTTGTTCTGAGCAAGCTCACTGTTCTGGCCCTTTAGGAAACACAGTAGAGTAGAAGAGTGCTCTTTTCTCTAAAGAAGAGTATGTTTCTTGTAAGGTGAGCTAGCTTTTGTTTCCCAGTCCTAAATGGAATTGAATCACATGCAGTTTCTGGTCCTACGAGCAAGAGTTGTTTTATGGTAAGAAGAGTCACTATTGCGCTGCCATTGCCATACACAGGACAAATAGCACTGGCGTCTGTTCCCAGGAAGTACAGTGTATTGGACTGAAGAGGATCTACTGTTCTTGTCAGGTTCCTAAGCAGAATTGAACTATTTATGGCCGTGTGTGTAGGAAGCACAGTTCTTTTGTTCTGAGCAAGCTCACTATTCAGACCCAATAGGAAACACAGTAGAGTAGAAGAGTGCTCTTTTCTCAAAAGCAGAGTGTGTTTCTTGTAAGGCGAGCTAGCGTTTGTTTCCCAGTCCTAAATGGAGTTGAGTCACATGCAGTTTTTTGACCTACGAGCAAGAGTTGTTTTCTGGTAAGACGAGTCACTATTGTGCTCCAATTGCCATACACAGTGCAAATAGCACTCGCGTCTGTTCTCCGAAAGTACAGTGTATTGGACTGAAGAGGAGCTACTGTTCTTCTCAGTTTCCTAAGCAGAGTTGAACTAGATATGGCCCCTGTGTGTAGGAAGCACAATTCTTTTGTTCTGATCAAGCTCACTGTTCGGACCCCATAGGAAGCACAGTAGAGTAGAAGAGTGCTCTTTTCTCAAAAGCAGAGTGTGTTTCATGGAAGGGGAGCTAGCATTTGTATCCCAGTCCGAAATGGAGTTGAATCACATGCCGTTTCTGGTCCTAAGAGCAAGAGATGTTTTCTGGTAAGGAAATGCACTATTGTGCTCCCCTTGCCATACACAGTGCAAATAGCTCCCGCGTCTCTTCCCAGCAAGTACAGTGTATCGGACTGAAGAGGAGCTACTGTTCTTGTCAGTTTCCTAAGCAGAGTTGAACATGATATGGCCCGTGTGTGTAGGAAGCACAGTTCTTATGTTCTGAGCAAGCTCACTGTTCTGGCCCTATAGGAAACACAGTAGAGTAGAAGCGTGCTCTTTTCTCAAAAGCAGAGTGTTTTTTTGGTAAGGCAAGCTAGCGTTTGTTTCCTAGTCCTAAATGGAGTTGAATCCCATGCAGTTTCTGGTCCTACGAACAAGAGTTGTTTTTTGGTAAGGAAAGTCTCTATTGCGCTCCCATTGCCCTACACAAGGCAAATAGCACTTGAGTCTTTTCCCAGCATGTACGGTGTATCGGACTGAAGAGGAGCTACTGTTCTTGTCAGTTTCCTAAGCAGAGTTGAACTAGATATGGCCCGTGTGTAGGAAGCACAGTTCTTTTGTTCTGAGCAAGCTCACTGTTCGGACCCCATAGGAAGCACAGTAGAGCAGAAGAGTGCTCTTTTCTCAAAATCAGAGTGTGTTTCATGGAAGGCGAGCTAGCATTTGTATCCCAGTCTGAAATGGAGTTGAATCACATGCAGTTTCTGGTCCTATGAGCAAGAGATGTTTTCTGGTAAGGAAAGTCACTATTGCGCTCCCATTGCCATACACAGTGCAAATAGCACTCGAGTCTGTTCCCAGCAAGTACAGTGTTTCGGACTGAAGAGGAGCTACTGTTCTTGTCAGTTTCCTAAGCAGAGTTGAACTATTTATGGCCCGTGTGTAGGAAGCACAGTTCTTTTGTTCTGACCCAGCTCACTGTTCTGGCCATATAGGAAACACAGTAGAGTAGAAGAGTGCTCTTTTCTCTAAAGCAGAGTGTGTTTCTTGTAAGGCGAGCTAGCGTTTGTTTCCCAGTCCTAAATGGAGTTGAATCACATGCAGTTTCTAGTCCTACATGCAAGAGTTGTTTTATGGTAAGAAGAGTCACTATTGCGCTCCCCTTGCCATACACAGTGCAAATAGCACTCGCGTCTGTTCCCAGCAAGTACAGTGTATCGGACTGAAGAGGAGCTACTGTTCTTGTCAGTTTCCTAAGCAGAGTTGAACTAGATATGGCCCGTGTGTAGGAAGCACAGTTCTTTTGTTCTGAGCAAGCTCACTCTTCTGGCCCTATAGGAAACACAGTAGAGAAGAAGAGTGCTCTTTTCCCTAAAGCAGAGTGTGTTTCTTGTAAGGCGAGCTAGCGTTTGTTTCCCAGTCCTAAATGGAGTTGAATCACATGCAGTTTCTGGTCCTAAGAGCAAGAGTTGTTTTCTGGTAAAGAAAGTCACTATTGCGCTCCCCTTGCCATACACAGTGCAAATAGCTCTCGCGTCTGTTCCCAGCAAGTACAGTGTATCGGACTGAAGAGGAGCTACTGTTCTTGTCAGTTTCCTAAGCAGAGTTGAACATGATATGGCCCGTGTGTGTAGGAAGCAAAGTTCTTACGTTCTGAGCAAGCTCACTGTTCTGGCCCTATAGGAAAAACAGTAGAGTAGAAGCGTGCTCTTTTCTCAAAAGCAGAGTGTGTTTTTGTAAGGCGAGCTAGCGTTTGTTTCCTAGTTAAATGGAGTTGAATCACATGCAGTTTCTGGTCCTACGAACAAGAGTTGTTTTCTGGTAAGGAAAGTCACTATTGCGCTCCCATTGCCCTACACAAGTCAAATAGCACTCGTGTCTTTTCCCAGCAAGAACAGTGTATTGGACTGAATAGGAGCTACTGTTCTTGTCAGTTTCCTAAGCAGAGTTGAACTAGATATGGTCCGTGTGTATAGGAAGCACAGTTCTTTTGTTCTGAGCAAGCTCACTGTTTGGACCCCATAGGAAACACAGTAGAGTAGAAGAGTGCTCTTTTCTCTAAAGCAGAGTGTGTTTCTTGTAAGGAGAGCTAGCGTTTGTTTCCCAGTCCTAAATGGAGTTGAATCACATGCAGTTTCTGGTCCTACGAGCAAGAGTTTTTTTCTGGTAAGGAAAGACACTATTGCGCTCCCATTGCCATACACAGTGCAAATAGCACTCGCGTCTGTTCACAGCAAGTACAGTGTATCGGACTGAAGAGGAGCTACTGTTCTTCTCAGTTTCCTAAGCAGAGTTGAACAAGATATGGCCCGTGTGTAGGAAGCACAGTTCTTTTGTTCTGAGCAAGCTCACTGTTCTGGCCCCATAGGAAACACAGTAGAGTAGAAAAGTGCTCTTTTCTCAAAAGCAGAGTGTGTTCTTGTAAGGCGAGCTAGCGTTTGTTTCCCAGTCCTAAATGGAGTTGAGTCACATGCAGTTTTTGTCCTAGGAGCAAGAGTTGTTTTCTGGTAAGACGAGTCACTATTGTGCTCCAATTGCCATACACAGTGCAAATAGCACTCGCGTCTGTTCCCTGAAATTACAGTGTCTTGGACTGAAGAGGAGCTATTGTTCTTCTCAGTTTCCTAAGCAGAGTTGAACTAGATATGGCCCGTGTGTGTAGGAAGCACAGTTCTTTTGTTCTGAGCAAGCTCACTGTTCGGACCCCATAGGAAGCACAGTAGAGTAGAAGAGTGCTCTTTTCTCAAAAGCAGAGTGTGTTTCATGTAAGGCGAGCTAGCATTTTTATCCCAGTCCTAAATGGAGTTGAACCACATGCAGTTTCTGGTTCTATGAGCAATAGTTGTTTTCTGGTAAGGAAAGTCACTAGTGCGCTCCCATTGCCATACACAGTGCAAATAGCACTCGCGTCAGTTCCCAGCAAGTACAGTGTTTCAGACTGAAGAGGAGCTACTGTTCTTGTCAGTTTCCTAAGCAGAGTTGAACTAGTTATGGCCCGTGTGTAGGAAGCACAGTTCTTTTGTTCTGACCAAGCTCACTGTTCTGGCCATATAGGAAACACAGTAGAGTAGAAGAGTGCTCTTTTCTCTAAAGCAGAGTGTGTTTCTTGTAAGGCCAGCTAGCGTTTGTTTCCCAGTCCTAAATGGAGTTGAATCACATGCAGTTTCTAGTCCTATGAGCAAGAGTTGTTTTATGGTAAGAAGAGTCACTATTGTGCTACCATTTCCGTATACAGGACAAATAGCACTGGCGTCTGTTTCCAGCAAGTACAGTGTATTGGACTGAAGAGGATCTACTGTTCTTGTCAGGTTCCTAAGCAGAATTGAACTAGATATGGCCGTGTGTGTAGGAAGCACAGTTCTTTTGTTCTGAGCAAGCTCACTGTTCTGGCCCTATAGGAAACACAGTAGAGTAGAAGTGTGCTCTTTCCACAAAAGCAGACTGTGTTTCTTGTAAGGTGAGCTAGCTTTTGTTTCCCAGTCCTAAATGGAGTTGAATCACATGCAGTTTCTGGTCCTACGAGCAAGAGTTGTTTTATAGTAAGAAGAGTCACTATTGCGCTGCCATTGCCATACACAGGACAAATAGCACTGGCGTCTGTTCCCAGCAAGTACAGTGTATTGGACTGAAGAGGATCTACTGTTCTTGTCAGGTTCCTAAGCAGAATTGAACTAGATATGGTCGTGTATGTAGGAAGCACAGTTCTTTTGTTCTGAGCAGGCTCACTGTTCGGACCCCATAGGAAACACAGTAGAGTAGAAGATTGCTATTTTCTCAAAAGCAGAGTGTGTTTCTTGTAAGGCGAGCTAGAGTTTGTTTCCCAGTCCTAAATGGAGTTGAGTCACATGCAGTTTCTGGTCCTACGAGCAAGAGTTGTTTTCTGGTAAGGAAAGTAACTATTGCGCTCCCATTGCCATACACAGTGCAAATAGCCCTCCTGTCTGTTCAAAGCAAGTACAGTGTATTGGACTGAAGAGGAGCTACTGTTCTTCTCAGTTTCCTAAGCAGAGTTGAACTAGATATGGCCCATGTGTGTAGGAAGCACAGTTCTTTTGTTCTGAGCAAGCTTACTGTTCGGACCCCATAGGAAGCACAGTAGAGTAGAAGAGTGCTCTTTTCTCAAAAGCAGAGTGTGTTTCATGTAAGGCGAACTAGCATTTGTTTCCCAGTCATAAATGGAGTTGAATCACATGCAGTTTCTGGTCCTACGAGCAAGAGTTGTTTTCTGGTAAAGAAAGTCACTATTGTGCTCCCATTGCCATACACAGTGCAAATAGCACTCGCGTCTGTTCCCAGCAAGTACAGTGTATCGGACTGAAGAGGAGCTACTGTTCTTGTCAGTTTCCTAAGCAGAGTTGAACTAGATATGGCCTGTGTGTATGAAGCACAGTTCTTTTGTTCTGAGCAAGCTCACTGTTCTGGCCCTATAGGAAACACAGTAGAGTAGAAGAGTGCTCTTTTCTCAAAAGCATAGTGTGTTTCTTGTAAGGCGAGCTAGCGTTTGTTTCCCAGTCCTAAATGGAGTTGAATCACATGCAGTTTCTGGTCCTACGAGCAAGAGTTGTTTTATGGTAAGAAGAGTCACTATTGCGCTGCCATTGCCAATCACAGGACAAATAGCACTGGCGTCTGTTCCCAGGAAGTACAGTGTATTGGACTGAAGAGGATCTACTGTTCTTGTCAGGTTCCTAAGCAGAATTGAACTAGTTATGGCCGTGTGTGTAGGAAGCACAGTTCTTTTGTTCTGAGCAAGCTCACTGTTCAGACCCAATAGGAAACACAGTAGAGTAGAAGAGTGCTCTTTTCTCAAAAGCAGAGTGTGTTTCTTGTAAGGCAAGCTAGCGTTTGTTTCCCAGTCCTAAAAGGAGTTGAGTCACACGCAGTTTTTGTCCTACGAGCAAGAGTTGTTTTCTGGTAAGACGAGTCACTATTGTGCTCCAATTGCCATACACAGTGCAAATAGCACTCGCATCTGTTCCCCGAAAGTACAGTGTCTTGGACTGAAGACGAGCTATTGTTCTTCTAAGTTTCCTAAGCAGAGTTGAACTAGATATGGCCCGTGTGTGTAGGAAGCACAGTTCTTTTGTTCTGAGCAAGCTCACTGTTCGGACCCCATAGGAAGCACAGTAGAGTAGAAGAGTGATCTTTTCTCAAAAGCAGAGTGTGTTTCATGTAATGCGAGGTGGCATTTGTATCCCAGTCAAAAATGGAGTTGAGTCACATGCAGTTTCTTGTTCTATGAGCAATAGTTGTTTTCTGGTAAGGAAAGTCACTATTGCGCTCCCATTGCCATACACAGTGCAAATAGCACTCATGTCAGTTCCCAGCAAGTACAGTGTTTCGGACTGAAGAGGAGCTACTGTTCTTGTCAGTTTCCTAAGCAGAGTTGAACTAGTTATGGCCCGTGTGTAGGAAGCACAGTTCTTTTGTTCTGACCAAGCTCAATGTTATGGCCATATAGGAAACACAGTAGAGTAGAAGAGTGCTCTTTTCTCTAAAGCAGAGTGTGTTTCTTGTAAGGCGAGCTAGCGTTTGTTTCCCAGTCCTAAATGGAGTTGAATCACATGCCGTTTCTGGTCCTAAGAGCAAGAGTTGTTTTCAGGTAAGGAAATGCACTATTGTGCTCCCCTTGCCATACACAGTGCAAATAGCTCCCGCGTCTCTTCCCAGCAAGTACAGTGTATCGGACTGAAGAGGAGCTACTGTTCTTGTCAGTTTCCTAAGCAGAGTTGAACATGATATGGCCCGTGTGTGTAGGAAGCACAGTTCTTATGTTCTGAGCAAGCTCACTGTTCTGGCCCTATAGGAAACACAGTAGAGTAGAAGCGTGCTCTTTTCTCAAAAGCAGAGTGTTTTTTTCGTAAGGCAAGCTAGCGTTTGTTTCCTAGTCCTAAATGGAGTTGAATCCCATGCAGTTTCTGGTCCTACGAACAAGATTGTTTTTTGGTAAGGAAAGTCTCTATTGCGCTCCCATTGCCCTACACAAGGCAAATAGCACTTGCGTCTTTTCCCAGCATGTATGGTGTATCGGACTGAAGAGGAGCTACTGTTCTTGTCAGTTTCCTAAGCAGAGTTGAACTAGATATGGCCCGTGTGTAGGAAGCACAGTTCTTTTGTTCTGAGCAAGCTCACTGTTCTGGCCCTATAGGAAACACAGTAGAGTAGAAGAGTGCTCTTTCCACAAAAGCAGAGTGTGTTTCTTGTAAGGTGAGCTAGCTTTTGTTTCCCAGTCCTAAATGGTGTTGAATCACATGCAGTTTCTGGTCCTACGAGCAAGAGTTGTTTTATAGTAAGAAGAGTCACTATTGTGCTGCCATTGCCATACACAGGACAAATAGCACTGGCGTCTGTTCCCAGCAAGTACAGTGTATTGGACTGAAGAGGATCTACTGTTCTTTCAGGTTCCTAAGCAGAATTGATCTAGATATGGTCGTGTATGTAGGAAGCTCAGTTCTTTTGTTCTGAGCAGGCTCACTGTTCGGACCCCATAGGAAACACAGTAGAGTAGAAGATTGCTATTTTCTCAAAAGCAGAGTGTGTTTCTTGTAAGGCGAGCTAGCGTTTGTTTCCCAGTCCTAAATGGAGTTGAGTCACATGCAGTTTCTGGTCCTACGAGCAAGAGTTGTTTTCTGGTAAGGAAAGTAACTATTGCGCTCCCATTGCCATACACAGTGCAAATAGCCCTCCTGTCTGTTCCCAGCAAGTACAGTGTATTGGACTGAAGAGGAGCTACTGTTCTTCTCAGTTTCCTAAGCAGAGTTGAACTAGATATGTCCCGTGTGTGTAGGAAGCACAGTTCTTTTGTTCTGAGCAAGCTCACTGTTCGGACCCCATAGGAAGCACAGTAGAGTAGAAGAGTGCTCTTTTCTCAAAAGCAGAGTGTGTTTCATGTAAGGCGAGCTAGCATTTGTTTCCCAGTCCTAAATGGAGTTGAATCACATGCAGTTTCTGGTCCTATGAGCAAGAGTTGTTTTCTGGTAAAGAAAGTCACTATTGCGCTCCCATTGCCATACACAGTGCAAATAGCACTCGCATCTGTTCCCCGAAAGTACAGTGTCTTGGACTGAAGAGGAGCTATTGTTCTTCTCAGTTTCCTAAGCAGAGTTGAACTAGATATGGCCCGTGTGTGTAGGAAGCACAGTTCTTTTGTTCTGAGCAAGCTCACTGTTCGGACCCCATAGGAAGCACAGTAGAGTAGAAGAGTGATCTTTTCTCAAAAGCAGAGTGTGTTTCATGTAAGGCGAGCTATCATTTGTATCCCAGTCCTAAATGGAGTTGAGTCACATGCAGTTTCTGGTTCTATGAGCAATAGTTGTTTTCTGGTAAGGAAAGTCACTATTGCGCTCCCATTGCCATACACAGTGCAAATAGCACTCACGTCAGTTCCCAGCAAGTACAGTGTTTCGGACTGAAGAGGAGCTACTGTTCTTGTCCGTTTCCTAAGCAGAGTTGAACTAGTTATGGCCCGTGTGTAGGAAGCACAGTTCTTTTGTTCTGACCAAGCTCAATATTATGGCCATATAGGAAACACAGTAGAGTAGAAGAGTGCTCTTTTCTCTAAAGCAGAGTGTGTTTCTTGTAAGGCGAGCTAGCGTTTGTTTCCCAGTCCTAAATGGAGTTGAATCACATGCCGTTTCTGGTCCTAAGAGCAAGAGTTGTTTTCTGGTAAGGAAATGCACTATTGTGCTCCCCTTGCCATACACAGTGCAAATAGCTCCCGCGTCTTTTCCCAGCAAGTACAGTGTATCGGACTGAAGAGGAGCTACTGTTCTTGTCAGTTTCCTAAGCAGAGTTGAACATGATATGGCCCGTGTGTGTAGGAAGCACAGTTCTTATGTTCTGAGCAAGCTCACTGTTCTGGCCCTATAGGAAACACAGTAGAGTAGAAGCGTGCTCTTTTCTCAAAAGCAGAGTGTTTTTTTTGTAAGGCAAGCTAGCGTTTGTTTCCTAGTCCTAAATGGAGTTGAATCCCATGCAGTTTCTGGTCCTACGAACAAGAGTTGTTTTTTGGTAAGGAAAGTCTCTATTGCGCTCCCATTGCCCTACACAAGGCAAATAGCACTTGCGTCTTTTCCCAGCATGTACGGTGTATCGGACTGAAGAGGAGCTACTGTTCTTGTCAGTTTCCTAAGCAGAGTTGAACTAGATATGGCCCGTGTGTAGGAAGCACAGTTCTTTTGTTCTGAGCAAGCTCACTCTTCTGGCCCTATAGGAAACACAGTAGAATAGAAGAGTGCTCTTTCCACAAAAGCAGAGTGTGTTTCTTGTAAGGTGAGCTAGCTTTTGTTTCCCAGTCCTAAATGGAGTTGAATCACATGCAGTTTCTGGTCCTACGAGCAAGAGTTGTTTTATAGTAAGAAGAGTCACTATTGCGCTGACATTGCCATACAAAGGACAAATAGCACTGGCGTCTGTTCCCAGCAAGTACAGTGTATTGGACTGAAGAGGATCTACTGTTCTTTCAGGTTCCTAAGCAGAATTGAACTAGATATGGTCGTGTATGTAGGAAGCACAGTTCTTTTGTTCTGAGCAGGCTCACTGTTCGGACCACATAGGTAACACAGTAGAGTAGAAGATTGCTATTTACTCAAAAGCAGACTGTGTTTCTTGTAAGGCGAGCTAGCGTTTGTTTCCCAGTCCTAAATGGAGTTGTGTCACATGCAGTTTCTGGTCCTACGAGCAAGAGTTGTTTTCTGGTAAGGAAAGTAACTATTGCGCTCCCATTGCCATACACAGTGCAAATAGCCCTCCTGTCTGTTCCCAGCAAGTACAGTGTATTGGACTGAAGAGGAGCTACTGTTCTTCTCAGTTTCCTAAGCAGAGTTGAACTAGATATGGCCCGTGTGTGTAGGAAGCACAGTTCTTTTGTTCTGAGAAAGCTCACTGTTCGGACCCCATAGGAAGCACAGTAGAGTAGAAGAGTGCTCTTTTCTCAAAAGCAGAGTGTGTTTCATGTAAGGCGAGCTAGCATTTGTTTCCCAGTCCTAAATGGAGTTGAATCACATGCCGTTTCTGGTCCTACGAGCAAGAGTTGTTTTCTGGTAAAGAAAGTCACTATTGCGCTCCCATTGCCATACACAGTGCAAATAGCACTCGCGTCTGTTCCCAGCAAGTACAGTGTATCGGACTGAAGAGGAGCTACTGTTCTTGTCAGTTTCCTAAGCAGAGTTGAACTAGATATGGCCCGTGTGTAGGAAGCACAGTTCTTTTGTTCTGAGCAAGCTCACTGTTCTGGCCCTTTAGGAAATACAGTAGAGTAGAAGAGTGCTCTTTTCTCTAAAGAAGAGTATGTTTCTTGTAAGGTGAGCTAGCTTTTGTTTCCTAGTCCTAAATGGAGTTGAATCACATGCAGTTTCTGGTCCTACAAGCAAGAGTTGTTTTATGGTAAGAAGAGTCACTATTGCGCTGCCATTGCCATACACAGGACAAATAGCACTGGCGTCTGTTCCCAGGAAGTACAGTGTATTGGACTGAAGAGGATCTACTGTTCCTGTCAGGTTCCTAAGCAGAATTGAACTATTTATGGCCGTGTGTGTAGGAAGCACAGTTCTTTTGTTCTGAGCAAGCTCACTGTTCAGACCCAATAGGAAACACAGTAGAGTAGAAGAGTGCTCTTTTCTCAAAAGCAGAGTGTGTTTCTTGTAAGGCGAGCTAGCGTTTGTTTCCCAGTCCTAAATGGAGTTGAGTCACATGCAGTTTTTTGACCTACGAGCAAGAGTTGTTTTCTGGTAAGACGAGTCACTATTGTGCTCCAATTGCCATACACAGTGCAAATAGCACTCGCGTCTGTTCTCCGAAAGTACAGTGTATTGGACTGAAGAGGAGCTACTGTTCTTCTCAGTTTCCTAAGCAGAGTTGAACTAGATATGGCCCCTGTGTGTAGGAAGCACAATTCTTTTGTTCTGATCAAGCTCACTGTTCGGACCCCATAGGAAGCACAGTAGAGTAGAAGAGTGCTCTTTTCTCAAAAGCAGAGTGTGTTTCATGGAAGGAGAGCTAGCATTTGTATCCCAGTCCGAAATGGAGTTGAATCACATGCCGTTTCTGGTCCTAAGAGCAAGAGATGTTTTCTGGTAAGGAAATGCACTATTGTGCTCCCCTTGCCATACACAGTGCAAATAGCTCCCGCGTCTGTTCCCAGCAAGTACAGTGTATCGGACTGAAGAGGAGCTACTGTTCTTGTCAGTTTCCTAAGCAGAGTTGAACATGATATGGCCCGTGTGTGTAGGAAGCACAGTTCTTATGTTCTGAGCAAGCTCACTGTTCTGGCCCTATAGGAAACACAGTAGAGTAGAAGCGTGCTCTTTTCTCAAAAACAGAGTGTTTTTTTTGTAAGGCAAGCTAGCGTTTGTTTTCTAGTCCTAAATGGAGTTGAATCACATGCAGTTTCTGGTCCTACGAGCAAGAGTTGTTTTATGGTAAGAAGAGTCACTATTGTGCTGCCATTGCCATACACAGGACAAATAGCACTGGCGTCTGTTCCCAGGAAGTACAGTGTATTGGACTGAAGAGGATCTACTGTTCCTGTCAGGTTCCTAAGCAGAATTGAACTATTTATGGCCGTGTGTGTAGGAAGCACAGTTCTTTTGTTCTGAGCAAGCTCACTGTTCAGACCCAATAGGAAACACAGTAGAGTAGAAGAGTGCTCTTTTCTCAAAAGCAGAGTGTGTTTCTTGTAAGGCGAGCTAGCGTTTGTTTCCCAGTCCTAAATGGAGTTGAGTCACATGCAGTTTTTTGACCTACGAGCAAGAGTTGTTTTCTGGTAAGAAGAGTCACTATTGCGCTCCCCTTGCCATACACAGTGCAAATAGCACTCGCGTCTGTTTCCAGCAAGTACAGTGTATTGGACTGAAGACGAGCTACTGTTCTTGTCAGTTTCCTAAGCAGAGTTGAACTAGATATGGCCCGTGTGTAGGAAGCACAGTTCTTTTGTTCTGAGCAAGCTCACTGTTCTGGCCATATAGGAAATACAGTAGAGTAGAAGAGTGCTCTTTTTTCTAAAGCAGAGTGTGTTTCTTGTAAGGCGAGCTAGCGTTTGTTTCCCAGTCCTAAATGGAGTTGAATGACATGCAGTTTCTGGTCCTAAGAGCAAGAGTTGTTTTCTGGTAAGGAAATGCACTATAGCGCTCCCCTTGCCATACACAGTACAAATAGCTCTCGCGTCTGTTCCCAGCAATTACAGTGTATCGGATTGAAGAGGAGCTACTGTTCTTGTCAGTTTCCTAAGCAGAGTTGGACATGATATGGCCCGTGTGTGGGAAGCACAGTTCTTTTGTTCTGAGCAAGCTCACTGTTCTGGCCCTATAGGAAACACAGTAGAGTAGAAGAGTGCTCTTTTCTCAAAAGCAGAGTGTGTTTTTGTAAGGCAAGCTAGTGTTTGTTTCCTAGTTAAATGGAGTTGAATCACATGCAGTTTCTGGTCCTACGAACAAGAGTTGTTTTCTGGTAAGGAAAGTCACTATTGCGCTCCCATTGCCCTACACAAGGCAAATAGCACTCGCGTCTTTTCCCAGCAAATACAGTGTATTGGACTGAATAGGAGCTACTGTTCTTGTCAGTTTCCTAAGCAGAGTTGAACTAGATATGGCCCGTGTGTGTAGGAAGCATAGTTCTTTTGTTCTGAGCAAGCTCACTGTTTGGACCCCATAGGAAACACAGTAGAGTAGAAGAGTGCTCTTTTCTCTAAAGCAGAGTGTGTTTCTTGTAAGGAGAGCTAGCGTTTGTTTCCCAGTCCTAAATGGAGTTGAATCACATGCAGTTTCTGGTCCTATGAGCAAGAGTTGTTTTCTGGAAAGGAAAGTCACTATTGTGCTCCCATTGCCATACACAGTGCAAATCGCACATGCGTCTGTTCTCAGCAAGTACAGTGTATTGGACTGAAGAGGAGCTACTGTTCTTGTCAGTTTCCTAAGCAGAATTGAACTAGATATGGCCGTGTGTGTAGGAAGCACAGTTCTTTTGTTCTGAGCAAGCTCACTCTTCGACCCTATAGGAAACACAGTAGAGTAGAAGAGTGCTCTTTTCTCAAAAGCATAGTGTGTTTCTTGTAAGGCGAGCTAGCGTTTGTTTCCCAGTCCTAAATGGAGTTGAAGCACATGCAGTTTCTGGTCCTACGAGCAAGAGTTGGTTTATGGTAAGAAGAGTCACTATTGCGCTGCCATTGCCATACACAGGACAAATAGCACTGGCGTCTGTTCCCAGGAAGTACAGTGTATTGGACTGAAGAGGATCTACTGTTCTTGTCAGGTTCCTAAGCAGAATTGAACTAGATATGGCCGTCTGTGTAGGAAGCACAGTTCTTTTGTTCTGAGCAAGCTCACTGTTCAGACCCAATAGGAAACACAGTAGAGTAGAAGAGTGCTCTTTTCTCTAAAGCAGATTGTGTTTCTTGTAAGGCGAGCTAGCATTTGCTTCCCAGTCCTAAATGGAGTGGAATCACATGCAGTTTCTGGTCTTACGAGCAAGAGTTGTTTTCTGGTAGGAAAGTCACTATTGCGCTCCCATTGCCATACACAGTGCAAATAGCACTCGCGTCTGTTCCCAGCAAGTACAGTGTATCGGACTGAAGAGGAGCTACTGTTCTTCTCAGTTTCCTAAGCAGAGTTGAACTAGATATGGCCCGTGTGTAGGAAGCACAGCTCTTTTGTTCTGAGCAAGCTCACTGTTCTGGCCCCATAGGAAACACAGTAGAGTAGAAGAGTGCTCTTTTCTCAAAAGCAGAGTGTGTTTCTTGTAAGGCGAGCTAGCGTTTGTTTCCCAGTCCTAAATGGAGTTGAATCACATGCCGTTTCTGGTCCTAAGAGCAAGAGTTGTTTTCTGGTAAGGAAATGCACTATTGTGCTCCCCTTGCCATACACAGTGCAAATAGCTCCCACGTCTCTTCCCAGCAAGTACAGTGTATCGGACTGAAGAGGAGCTACTGTTCTTGTCAGTTTCCTAAGCAGAGTTGAACATGATATGGCCCGTGTGTGTAGGAAGCACAGTTCTTATGTTCTTAGCAAGCTCACTGTTCTGGCCCTATAGGAAACACAGTAGAGTAGAAGCGTGCTCTTTTCTCAAAAGCAGAGTGTTTTTTTTGTAAGGCAAGCTAGCGTTTGTTTCCTAGTCCTAAATGGAGTTGAATCCCATGCAGTTTCTGGTCCTACGAACAAGAGTTGTTTTCTGGTAAGGAAAGTCTCTATTGTGCTCCCATTGCCCTACACAAGGCAAATAACACTTGCGTCTTTTCCCAGCATGTACGGTGTATCGGACTGAAGAGGAGCTACTGTTCTTGTCAGTTTCCTAAGCAGAGTTGAACTAGATATGGCCCGTGTGTAGGAAGCACAGTTCTTTTGTTCTGAGCAAGCTCACTGTTCTGGCCCTATAGGAAACACAGTAGAGTAGAAGAGTGCTCTTTCCACAAAATCAGAGTGTGTTTCTTGTAAGGTGAGCTAGCTTTTGTTTCCCAGTCCTAAATGGAGTTGAATCACATGCAGTTTCTGGTCCTACGAGCAAGAGTTGTTTTATAGTAAGAAGAGTCACTATTGCGCTGCCATTGCCATACACAGGACAAATAGCACTGGCGTCTGTTCCCAGCAAGTACAGTGTATTGGACTGAAGAGGATCTACTGTTCTTTCAGGTTCCTAAGCAGAATTGAACTAGATATGGTCGTGTATGTAGGAAGCACAGTTCTTTTGTTCTGAGCAGGCTCACTGTTCGGACCCCATAGGAAACACAGTAGAGTAGAAGATTGCTATTTTCTCAAAAGCAGAGTGTGTTTCTTGTAAGGCGAGCTAGCGTTTGTTTCCCAGTCCTAAATGGAGTTGAGTCACATGCAGTTTCTGGTCCTACGAGCAAGAGTTGTTTTCTGGTAAGGAAAGAAACTATTGCGCTCCCATTGCCATACACAGTGCAAATAGCCCTCCTGTCTGTTCCCAGCAAGTACAGTGTATCGGACTGAAGAGGAGCTACTGTTCTTCTCAGTTTCCTAAGCAGAGTTGAACTAGATATGGCCCGTGTGTGTAGGAATCACAGTTCTTTTGTTCTGAGCAAGCTCACTGTTCGGACACCATAGGAAGCACAGTAGAGTAGAAGAGTGCTCTTTTCTCAAAAGCAGAGTGTGTTTCATGTAAGGCGAGCTAGCATTTGTTTCCCAGTCCTAAATGGAGTTGAATCACATGCAGTTTCTGGTCCTACGAGCAAGAGTTGTTTTCTGGTAAAGAAAGTCACTATTGCGCTCCCATTGCCATACACAGTGCAAATAGCACTCGCGTCTGTTCCCAGCAAGTACAGTGTATCGGACTGAAGAGGAGCTACTGTTCTTGTCAGTTTCCTAAGCAGAGTTGAACTAGATATGGCCCGTGTGTAGGAAGCACAGTTCTTTTGTTCTGAGCAAGCTCACTGTTCTGGCCCTTTAGGAAACACAGTAGAGTAGAAGAGTGCTCTTTTCTCTAAAGCAGAGTGTGTTTCTTGCAAGGTGAGCTAGCTTTTGTTTCCCAGTCCTAAATGGAGTTGAATCACATGCAGTTTCTGGTCCTACGAGCAAGAGTTGTTTTATGGTAAGAAGAGTCACTTTTGCGCTGCCATTGCCATACACAGGACAAATAGCACTGGCTTCTGTTCCCAGGAAGTACAGTGTATTGGACTGAAGAGGATCTACTGTTCTTGTCAGGTTCCTAAGCAGAATTGATCTAGTTATGGCCGTGTGTGTAGGAAGCACAGTTCTTTTGTTCTGAGCAAGCCCACTGTTCAGACCCAATAGGAAACACAGTAGAGTAGAAGAGTGCTCTTTTCTCAAAAGCAGAGTGTGTTTCTTGTAAGGCGAGCTAGTGTTTGTTTCCCAGTCCTAAATGGAGTTGAGTCACATGCAGTTTTTTGTCCTACGAGCAAGAGTTGTTTTCTGGTAAGACGAGTCACTATTGTGCTCCAATTGCCATACACAGTGCAAATAGCACTCGCGTCTGTTCCCCGAAAGTACAGTGTATTGGACTGAAGAGGAGCTACTGTTCTTCTCAGTTTCCTAAGCAGAGTTGAACTAGATATGGCCCGTGTGTAGGAAGCACAGTTCTTTTGTTCTGAGCAAGCTCACTGTTCTGGCCCTATAGGAAACACAGTAGAGTAGAAGAGTGCTCTTTTCTCTAAAGCAGAGTGTGTTTCTTGTAAGGCGAGCTAGCGTTTGTTTCCCAGTCCTAAATGGAGTTGAATCACATGCAGTTTCTGGTCCTAAGAGCAAGAGTTGTTTTCTGTTAAGGAAAGTCACTATTGCGCTCCCCTTGCCATACACAGTACAAATAGCTCTCGCGTCTGTTCCCAGCAATTACAGTGTATCAGATTGAAGAGGAGCTACTGTTCTTGTCAGTTTCCTAAGCAGAGTTGAACATGATATGGCCCGTGTGTAGGAAGCACAGTTCTTTTGTTCTGAGCAAGCTCACTGTTCTGGCCCTATAGGAAACACAGTAGAGTAGAAGAGTGCTCTTTTCTCAAAAGCAGAGTGTGTTTTTGTAAGGCAAGCTAGCGTTTGTTTCCTAGTTAAATGGAGTTGAATCACATGCAGTTTCTGGTCCTACGAACAAGAGTTGTTTTCTGGTAAGGAAAGTCACTATTGCGCTCCCATTGCCCTACACAAGGCAAATAGCACTCGCGTCTTTTCCCAGCAAGTACAGTGTATTGGACTGAATAGGAGCTACTGTTCTTGTCAGTTTCCTAAGCAGAGTTGAACTAGATATGGTCCGTGTGTGTAGGAAGCACAGTTCTTTTGTTCTGAGCAAGCTCACTGTTTGGACCCCATAGGAAACACAGTAGAGTAGAAGAGTGCTCTTTTCTCTAAAGCAGAGTGTGTTTCTTGTAAGGAGAGCTAGCATTTGTTTCCCAGTCCTAAATGGAGTTGAATTACATGCAGTTTCTGGTCCTATGAGCAAGAGTTGTTTTCTGGAAAGGAAAGTCACTATTGTGCTCCCATTGCCATACACAGTGCAAATCGCACATTCGTCTGTTCTCAGCAAGTACAGTGTGTTGGACTGAAGAGGAGCTACTGTTCTTGTCAGTTTCCTAAGCAGAATTGAACTAGATATGGCCGTGTGTGTAGGAAGCACAGTTCTTTTGTTCTGAGCAAGCTCACTCTTCGACCCTATAGGAAACACAGTAGAGTAGAAGAGTGCTCTTTTCTCAAAAGCATAGTGTGTTTCTTGTAAGGCGAGCTAGCGTTTGTTTCCCAGTCCTAAATGGAGTTGAATCACATGCAGTTTCTGGTCCTATGAGCAAGAGTTGTTTTCTGGTAAGGAAAGTCACTATTGTGCTCCCATTGCCATACACA
>NW_026738069.1:0-26000 GCF_949786415.1 Peromyscus eremicus
TGTCAGTTTCCTAAGCAGAGTTGAACTAGACATGGCCCCTGTGTGTAGGAAGCACAGTTCTTTTGTTCTGAGGAAGCTCACTGTTCTGGCCCTATAGGAAACACAGTAGAAAAGATGAGTGCTCTTTTCTCAAAAGCAGAGTGTGTTTCTTGTAAGGCGAGCTAGTGTTTGTTTCCCAGTCCTAAACGGATTTGAATCCCATGCAGGTCTGGTCCTAGGCGCAAGAGTTATTTTCTGGTAAGAAGAGTCACTCTTGCGCTCCCATTGCCATACACAGTGCAAATAGCACTGGCGTCTGTTCCCAGCAAGTACAGTGTATTGGACTGTAGAGAAGCAACTGTTCTTGTCAGTTTCCTAAGCAGAGTTGAACTAGATATGGCCCGTGTGTGTAGGAAGCACAGTTCTTTTGTTCTGAAGAAGCTCACTGTTCTGGCCCTATAGGAAACACAGTAGAAGAGAAGAGTGCTCTTTTCTCAAAAGCAGAGTGTGTTTCTTGTAAGGCGAGCTAGTGTTTGTTTCCCAGTCCTAAACGGAGTTGAATCACATGCAGTTTCTGTTTCTACGAGCAAGAGGTGTTTTCTGGTAAGAAGAGTCACTCTTGTGCTCCCATTGCCATACACAGTGCAAATTGCACTGGCGTCTGTTCCCAGCAAGTACAGTGTATTGGACTGAAGAGAAGCTACTGTTCTTGTCAGTTTCCTAAGCAGAGTTGAACTAGACATGGCCCGTGTGTGTAGGAAGCACAGTTCTTTTGTTCTGAGCAAGCTCACTGTTCTGGCCCTATAGGAAACACAGTGGAAAAGAAGAGTGCTCTTTTCTCAAAAGCAGAGTGTGTTTCTTGTAAGGCGAGCTAGTGTTTGTTTCCCAGTCCTAAACGGAGTTGAATCCCATGCAGTTTCTGTTCCTACAAGCAAGAGTTATTTTCTGGTAAGAAGAGTCACTCTTGCGCTCCCATTGCCATACACAGTGCAAATAGCACTGGCGTCCGTTCCCAGCAAGTACAGTGTATTGGACTGTAGAGAAGCTACTGTTCTTGTCAGTTTCCTAAGCAGAGTTGAACTAGATATGGCCCGTGTGTGTAGGAAGCACAGTTCTTTTGTTCTGAGCAAGCTCACTGTTCTGGCCCTATAGGAAACACAGTAGAATAGAAGAGTGCTCTTTTCTCAAAAGCAGAGTGTGTTTCTTGTAAGGCGAGCTAGTGTTTGTTTCCCAGTCCTAAACGGAGTTGAATCCCATGCAGTTTCTGGTCCTACGAGCAAGAGTTGTTTTCTGGTAAGAAGAGTCACTCTTGTGCTCCCATTGCCATACACAGGTCAAATAGCACTGGCGTCAGTTCCCAGCAAATACAGTGTATTGGACTGAAGAGAAGCTTCTGTTCTTGTCAGTTTCCTAAGCAGAGTTGAACTAGATATGGCCCGTGTGTGTAGGAAGCACAGTTCTTTTGTTCTGAGCAAGCTCACTGTTCTGGCCCAATAGGAAACACAGTAGAATAGAAGAGTGCTCTTTTCTCAAAAGCAGAGTGTGTTTCTTGTAAGGCGAGCTAGTGTTTGTTTCCCAGTCCTAAACGGAGTTGAATCACATGCAGTTTCTGTTCCTTCGAGCAAGAGTTGTTTTCTGGTAAGAAGAGTCACTCTTGCGCTCCCTTTGCCATACACAGTGCACATAGCACTGGCGTCTGTTCCCAGCAAGTACAGTGTATTGGACTGAAGAGAAGCTACTGTTCTTGTCAGTTTCCTAAGCAGAGTTGAACTAGATATGGCCCGTATGTGTAGGAAGCACAGTTCTTTTGTTCTGAGCAAGCTCACTGTTCTGGCCCTGTAGGAAACACAGTAGAATAGAAGAGTGCTCTTTTCTCAAAAGCATAGTGTGTTTCTTGTAAGGCGAGCTAGTGTTTGCTTCCCAGTCCTAAATGGAGTTGAATCCCATGCGGTTTCTGTTCCTACGAGCAAGAGTTGTTTTCTGGTAAGAAGAGTCACTCTTGTGCTCCCATTGGCATACACAGTGCAAATAGCACTCGCGTCTGTTCCCAGCAAGTACAGTGTATTGGACTGAATAGAAGCTACTGTTCTTGTCAGTTTCCTAAGCAGAGTTGAACTAGATATGGCCCGTGTGTGTAAGAAGCACAGTTCTTTTGTTCTGAACAAGCTCACTGTTCTGGCCCTATAGGAAACACAGTAGAATAGAAGAGTGCTCTTTTCTGAAAAGCAGAGTGTGTTTCTTGTAAGGCGAGCTAGTGTTTGTTTCCCAGTCCTAAACGGAGTTGATTCACATGCAGTTTCTGGTCCTAATAGCAAGAGTTGTTTTCTGGTAAGAAGAGTCACTCTTGCGCTCCCATTGCCATACACAGTGCAAATAGACTGGTGTCTGTTCCCAGCAAGTACAGTGTATTGGACTGAAGAGAAGCAACTGTTCTTGTCAGTTTCCTAAGCAGAGTTGGACACACTCATTCTAACAGTTCAGTGTGCTCACCTCCATGTAGACACACTCATTCTAACAATTCAGTGTGCACACCTCCATGCAGACACAGTCATTCTAACAGATCAGTGTGCACACCTCCATGTAGACACACTCATTCTAACATTTCAGTGTGCATACCTCCACAGGGACACACTCATTCTAACAGTTCAGTGTGCACACCTCCATGTGGACACACTCATTATAACAGTAGAGTGTGCACACCTCCATGTGGACATATTCTACAAGTTCAGTGTGCACACCTCCATGTGGACACACTCATTCTAACAGTTCAGTGTGCACACCTCCATGTGGACACACTCATTCTAACAGTTTAGTGTGCAAACCTCCAAGTGGGCCCACTCATTCTAACAGTTCAGTGTGCACACATCCATGTGGACACACTCATTCTAACAGTTCAGTGTTCACACCTCCATGTGGACACACACATTCTAACAGTTCAGTGTGCACACCTCCATGTGGACACACTCATTCTAACAGTTCAGTGTGCACACCTCTATGCGGGCACACTCATTCTAACAGTTCAGTGTGCACACCTCTATGTGGGCACACTCATTCTAAAAGTTCAATGTGCACACCTCCATGTGGGCACACTCAATCTAACAGTTCACTGTGCACAACTCCAAGTGTACACACTCATTCTAACATTTCATTGTGCACACCTCCACAGGGACACAATCATTCTAACAGTTCAGTGTGCACACCTCTATGCATACACAGTCATTCTAACAGTTCAGTGTGCAAACCTCCACAGGGACACACTCATTCTAACACTTCAGAGTGCACACCTCCATGTGGACACACTCATTCTAACAGTTCAGTGTGCACACCTCCATGTGGACACACTCATTCTAACAGTTCAGTGTGCACACATCCATGTGGGCCCACTCATTCTAACAGTTCAGTGTGCACACATCCATGTGGACACACTCATTCTAACAGTTCAGTGTTCACACCTCCATGTGGACACACATATTCTAACAGTTCAGTGTGCACACCTCCATGTGGACACACTCATTCTAACAGTTCAGTGTGCACACCTCTATGTGGGCACACTCATTCTAACAGTTCAGTGTGCACACCTCCATGTGGACATACTCATTCTAACAGTTCAGTATGCACACCTCCATGTGGGCACACTCATTCTAACAGTTCAGTGTGCACACATCCATGTGGGCCCACTCATTCTAACAGTTCTGTGTGCACACATCCATGTGGACACACTCATTCTAACAGTTCAGTGTTCACACCTCCATGTGGACACACATATTCTAACAGTAAAGTGTGCACACCTCCATGTGGACACACTCATTCTAACAGTTCAGTGTGCACACCTCTATGTGGGCACACTCATTCTAACAGTTCAGTGTGCACACCTCCACAGGGACACACTCATTCTAACATTTCAGTGTGCACACCTCCACAGGGACACACTCATTCTAACAGTTCAATGTGCACACCTCCATGTGGACACACTCATTCTAACAGTTCAAAGTGCTCACCTCCATGTGGACACATTCTAACAGTTCAGTGTGCTCACCTTTATGTAGACACACTCACTCTAAAAATTCAGTGTGCACAACTCCATGCAGACACAGTCATTCTAACAGATCAGTGTGCACATCTCCATGTAGACACACTCATTCTAACATTTCAGTATGCACACCTCCATGTGGACACACTCATTCTAACAGTTCAGTGTGCACACCTCCACAGGACACACTCATTCTAACATTTCAGTGTGCACACCTCCACAGGGACACACTCATTCTAACAGTTCAATGTGCACACCTCCATGTGGACACACTCATTATAACAGTACAGTGTGCACACCTCCATCTGGACATATTCTAACAGTTCAGTGTGCACACCTCCATGTGGACACACTCATTCTAACAGTTCAGTGTGCACACCTCCATGTGGACACACTGATTCTAACAGTTCAGTGTGCACACCTCCATGCTGGCACACTCATTCTAACAGTTCAGTGTGCACACCTCCATGTGGACACACACATTCTAACAGATCAGTGTGCACACCTCCATGTGGACACACTCATTCTAACAGTTCAGAGTGCACGCCTCAACAGGGACACACTCATTCTAACATTTCAGTGTGCCCACCTCCAGAGGGACACACTCATTCTAACAGTTCAGTGTGCACACCTCCATGTGGGCACACTCCTTCTAACAATAGAGTGTGCACACCTCCATGTGGACATATTCTAACAGTTCAGTGTGCACACCTCCATGTGGACACACTCATTCTAAAAGTTCAGTGTGCACACCTCCATGTAGACACACTCATTCTAACAGTTCAGTGTGCACACCTCCATGTGGGCATACTCATTCTAACAGTTCAGTGTGCCCACCTCTATGTGGACACACTCATTCTAACAGTTCAGTGTGCACACCTCCACAGGGACACACTCATTCTAACATTTCAGCGTGCACACCTCCATGTGGGCACACTCATTCTAACAGTTCAGTGTGCACACCTCCACAGGGACACACTCATTCTAACAGTTCAGTGTGCACACCTCCATGTGGACACAGTCATTCTAACAGTTCAGTGTGCACAACTCCATGTGGGCACACTCATTCTAACAGTTCAGTGTGCACACCTCCATGTGGACACAGTCATTCTAACAGTTCAGTGTGCACAACTCTATGTGGGCACACTCATTCAAACAGTTCAGTGTGCACACCTCCATGTGGACACATTCAATCTAACAGTTCAGTGTGCACACCTCCATGTGGGCACACTCATTCTAACAGTTCAGTGTGCACAGCTCCATATGGACACACTCATTCTAACAGTTCAGTGTGCACACCTCCATGTGGGCACACTGATTCTAACAGTTCAGTGTGCACACCTCCATGTTGACATATTCTAACAGTTCACATGCACACCTCCATGTGGACACACTATTCTAACAGTTCAGTGTGCACAACTCAATGTGGACACACTCATTCTAACAGTTCAGTGTGCACACCTCCATGTGGGCACACTCATTCTAACAATACAGTGTGCACACCTCCATGTTGACATATTCTATCAGTTCACTGTGCACACGTACATGTGGGTACACTCATTCTAAAAGTTCAGTGAGCACACCTCCATGTGGACACACTCATTCTAACAGTTCAGTGTGCACACCTCCATGTGGGCACACTCATTCTAACAGTTCAGTGTGCACACCTCCATGTGGACACACTCATTCTAATAGTTCAGGGTGCACACCTCCATGTGGGCACACTCATTCTAACAGTTCAGTTTGCACACTTCCATGTGGGCACACTCATTCTAACAGTTCAGTATGCACACCTCCATGTGGAAAAACTCATTCTAACAGTTCAGTGTGAACACCTCCATGTGGGCACACTCATTCTAACAGTTCAGTGTGCACACCTCCATGTGGGCACAGTCATTCTAACAGTTCAGTGTGCACACCTCCATGTGGGCACACTCATTCTAACAGTTGAGTGTGCACACCTCCATGTGGACACACTCATTCTAATAGTTCAGTGTGCACACCTCCATGTGGACACACTCATTCTAACAGTTCAGTGTGCACACCTCCATGTGGACACAGTCATTCTAACAGTTCAGTGTGCACAACTCCATGTGGGCACACTCATTCTAACAGTTCAGTGTGCACACCTCCATGTGGACACAGTTATTCTAACAGTTCAGTGTGCACAACTCTATGTGGGCACACTCATTCTAACAGTTCAGTGTGCACACCTCCATGTGGACACACTCATTCTAACAGTTCAGTGTGCACACCTCCATGTGGGCACACTCATTCTAACAGTTCAGTGTGCACACCTCCATGTGGACACACTCATTCTAACAGTTCAGTGTGCACACCTCCAAGTGGGCACACTCATTCTAACAGTTCAGTGTGCACACCTCCATGTTGACATATTCTAACAGTTCACTGTGCACACCTCCATGTGGACACAGTATTCTAACAGTTCAGTGTGCACAACTCCATGTGGACACACTCATTCTAACAGTTCAGTGTGCACACCTCCATGTGGGCACACTCATTCTAACAATACAGTGTGCACACCTCCACGTTGACATATTCTAACAGTTCACTGTGCACACCTCCATGTGGGCATACTCATTCTAAAAGTTCAGTGAGCACACCTCCATGTGGGCATACACATTCTAACAGTTCAGTGTGCACACCTCCATGTGGGCATACACATTCTAACAGTTCAGTGTGCACACCTCTATGTGGGCACACTCATTCTAACAGTTCAGAGTGCACACCTACACAGGGACACACTCATTCTAACATTTAAGTGTGCACACCTCCACAGGGACACACTCATTCTAACATTTCAATGTGCACACCTCCATGTGGACACACTCATTCTAACAGTTCAATGTGCTCACCTCCAAGTGGACACATTCTAACAGCTCAGTGTGCTCACCTCCATGTAGACACACTCATTCTAACAATTCAGTGTGCACACCTCCATGCAGACACAGTCATTCTAACAGATTAGTGTGCACACTTCCATGTGTATACAATCATTCTAACAGTTCAGTGTGCAAAAATCCATGTGGGCGCACTCATTCTAACAGTTCAGTGTGCACACCTCCATGTGGGCACACTCATTCTAACAGTTCAGTGTGCACACCTCCATGTGGACACACTCATTCTAACAGTTCAGGGTGCACACCTCCATGTGGGCACACTCATTCTAACAGTTCAGTTTGCACACTTCCATGTGGGCACACTCATTCTTACAGTTCAGTATGCACACCTCCATGTGGGCACACTCATTCTAACAGTTCAGTGTGAACACCTCCATGTGGGCACACTCATTCTAACAGTTCAGTGTGCACACCTCCATGTGGGCACAGTCATTCTAAAGGTTCAGTGTGCACACCTCCATGTGGGCACACTCATTCTAACAGTTGAGTATGCACAACTCCATATGGACACACTCATTCTAACAGTTCAGTGTGCACACCTCCATGTGGACACACTCATTCTAACAGTTCAGTGTGCACACCTCCATGTGGACAAATTCTAACACTTCAGTGTGCACACCTCCATGTGGACACATACATTCTAACATTTCAGTGTGCACACTTCCACAGGGACACACTCATTCTAAGAGTTGTGTGTGCACACCTCCATGTGGACACACTCATTCTAACAGTTCAGTGTGCACACCTCCATGTGGGCACACTCCTTCTAACAATACAGTGTGCACACCTCCATGTGGACATATTCTAACAGTTCACTGTGCACATCTCCATGTGGGCACACTCATTCTAAAAGTTCAGTGTGCACACCTCCATGTGGACACACTCATTCTAACAGTTCAGTGTGCACACCTCCATGTGGGCATACTCATTCTAACAGTTCAGTGTGCACACCTCTATGTGGGCACACTCATTCTAACAGTTCAGTGTGCACACCTCCACAGGGACACACTCATTCTAACATTTCAGTGTGCACACCTCCACAGGGACACACTCATTCTAACAGTTCAATGTGCACACCTCCATGTGGACACACTCATTCTAACAGTTCAAAGTGCTCACCTCCATGTGGACACATTCTAACAGTTCAGTGTGCTCACGTTTATGTAGACACACTCACTCTAACAATTCAGTGTGCACAACTCCATGCAGACACAGTCATTCTAAAAGATCAGTGTGCACACCTCCATGTAGACACACTCATTCTAACATTTCAGTATGCACACCTCCATGTGGACACACTCATTCTAACAGTTCAGTGTGCACACCTCCACAGGACACACTCATTCTAACAGTTCAATGTGCTCACCTCCATGTGGACACATTCTAACAGTTCAGTGTGCTCTCCTCCATGTAGACACACTCATTCTAACAATTCAGTGTGCAAACCTCCATGCAGACACAGTCATTCTAACACATCAGTGTGCACACCTCCATGTAGACACACTCATTCTAACATTTCAGTGTGCATACCTCCACAGGGACACACTCATTCCAACAGGTCAGTGTGCACACCTCCATATGGACACACTCATTATAACAGTACAGTGTGCACACCTCCATCTGGACATATTCTAACAGTTCAGTGTGCACACCTCCATGTGGACACACTCATTCTAACAGTTCAGTGTGCACACCTCCATGTGGACACACTCATTCTAACAGTTCAGTGTGCACACCTCCATGCTGGCACACTCATTCTAACAGTTCAGTGTGCACACCTCCATGTGGACACACACATTCTAACAGATCAGTGTGCACACCTCCATGTGGACACACTCATTCTAACAGTTCAGTGTGCACACCTCCACAGGGACACACTCATTCTAACAGTTCAGTGTGCACACCTCCATGTGGACACACTCATTCTAACAGTTCAGTGTGCACACCTCCATGTGGGCACACTCATTCTAACAGTTCAGTGTGCACACCTCCATTTGGACACACTCATTCTAACAGTTCAGAGTGCACACCTCCACAGGACACACTCATTCTAACATTTCAGTGTGCACACCTCCACAGGGACACACTCATTCTAACAGTTCAATGTGCACACCTCCATGTGGACACACTCATTCTAACAGTTCAATGTGCTCACCTCCATGTGGACACATTCGAACAGTTCAGTGTGCTCACCTCCATGTAGACACACTCATTCTAACAATTCAGTGTGCAAACCTCCATGCAGACACAGTCATTCTAACAGATCAGTGTGCACACCTCCATGTAGACACACTCATTCTAACATTTCAGTGTGCATACCTCCACAGGGACACACTCATTCTAACAGTTCAGTGTGCACACCTCCATGTGGACACACTCATTATAACAGTACAGTGTGCACACCTCCATCTGGACATATTCTAACAGTTCAGTGTGCACACCTCCATGTGGACACACTCATTCTAACAGTTCAGTGTGCACACCTCCATGTGGACACACTCATTCTAAAAGTTCAGTGTGCACACCTCCATGCTGGCACACTCATTCTAACAGTTCAGTGTGCACACCTCCATGTGGACACACTCATTCTAACAGTTCAGTGTGCACACCTCCACAGGGACACACTCATTCTAACAGTTCAGTGTGCACACCTCCATGTGGACACACTCATTCTAACAGTTCAGTGTGCACACCTCCATGTGGGCACACTCATTCTAACAGTTCAGTGTGCACACCTCCATTTGGACACACTCATTCTAACAGTTCAGAGTGCACGCCTCACAGGGACACACTCATTCTAATAGTTCAGTGTGCACACCTCCATGTGGGCATACACATTCTAACAGTTCAGTGTGCACACCTCCATGTGGACACACTCATTCTAACAGTTCAGTGTGCACACCTCCACGTGGACACACTTATTCTAACAGTTCAGTGTGCACACCTCCATGTGGACACACATATTCTAACAGTTCAGTGTGCACACCTCCATGTGGACACACTCATTCTAACAGTTCAGTGTGCACAGCTCCATGTGGGCACACTCATTCTAACAGTTCAGTGTGCACACCTCCATGTGGACACACTCATTCTAACAGTTCAGTGTGCACACTTCCATGTGTATACAATCATTCTAACAGTTCAGTGTGCATACCTCCGTGTGGGCACACTCATTCTAACAGTTCAGTGTGCACACCTCCATGTGGACACACTCATTCTAACAGTTCAGTGTGCACACCTCCATGTGGACACACTCATTCTAACAGTTCAGTGTGCACACCTCCATGTGGACACACTCATTCTAACATTTCAGTGTGCACACCTCCATGTGGACACACTCATTCTAACAGTTCAGTGTGCACACCTCCACAGGGATACACTCATTCTAACAGTTCAGTGTGCACATGTCCATGTGGACACACTCATTCTAACAGTTCAGTGTGCACACCTCCATGTGGACACACTCATTCTAACCGTTCAGTGTGCACACCTCCATGTGGACACATTCTAACAGTTCAGTGTGCTCACCTCCATGTAGACACACTCATTCTAACATTTCAGTGTGCATACCTCCACAGGGACACACTCATTCTAACAGTTCAGTGTGCACACCTCCATGTGGACACACTCATTATAACAGTACAGTGTGCACACCTCCATCTGGACATATTCTAACAGTTCAGTGTGCTCACCTCCATGTAGACACACTCATTCTAACATTTCAGTGTGCATACCTCCACAGGGACACACTCATTCTAACAGTTCAGTGTGAACACCTCCATTTGGACACACTCATTCTAACAGTTCAGAGTGCACGCCTCAACAGGGACACACTCATTCTAATAGTTCAGTGTGCACACCTCCATGTGGGCATACACATTCTAACAGTTCAGTGTGCACACCTCCATGTGGGCCCACTCATTCTAACAGTTCAGTGTGCACACCTCCACGTGGACACACTTATTCTAACAGTTCAGTGTGCACACCTCCATGTGGACAAACATATTCTAACAGTTCAGTGTGCACACCTCCATGTGGACACACTCATTCTAACAGTTCAGTGTGCACAGCTCCATGTGGGCACACTCATTCTAACAGTTCAGTGTGCACACCTCCATGTGGACACACTCATTCTAACAGTTCAGTGTGCACACTTCCATGTGTATACAATCATTCTAACAGTTCAGTGTGCATACCTCCGTGTGGGCACACTCATTCTAACAGTTCAGTGTGCACACCTCCATGTGGACACACTCATTCTAACAGTTCATTGTGCACACCTCCATGTGGACACACTCATTCTAACAGTTCAGTGTGCACACCTCCATGTGGACACACTCATTCTAACAGTTCAGTGTGCACACCTCCACAGGGATACACTCATTCTAACAGTTCAGTGTGCACATGTCCATGTGGACACACTCATTCTAACAGTTCAGTGTGCACACCTCCATGTGGACACACTCATTCTAACCGTTCAGTGTGCACACCTCCATGTGGACACATTCTAACAGTTCAGTGTGCTCACCTCCATGTAGACACACTCATTCTGACATTTCAGTGTGCATACCTCCACAGGGACACACTCATTCTAACAGTTCAGTGTGCACACCTCCATGTGGACACACTCATTATAACAGTACAGTGTGCACACCTCCATCTGGACATATTCTAACAGTTCAGTGTGCACACCTCCATGTGGACACACTCATTCTAACAGTTCAGTGTGCACACCTCCATGTGGACACACTCATTCTAACAGTTCAGTGTGCACACCTCCATGTGGACACACTCATTCTAACAGTTCAGTGTGCACACCTCCATGTGGACACACACATTCTAACAGATCAGTGTGCACACCTCCATGTGGACACACTCATTCTAACAGTTCAGTGTGCACACCTCCACAGGGACACACTCATTCTAACAGTTCAGTGTGCACACCTCCATGTGGACACACTCATTCTAACAGTTCAGTGTGCACACCTCCATGTGGGCACACTCATTCTAACAGTTCAGTGTGCACACCTCCATTTGGACACACTCATTCTAACAGTTCAGAGTGCACACCTCAACAGGGACACACTCATTCTAATAGTTCAGTGTGCACACCTCCATGTGGGCATACACATTCTAACATTTCAGTATGCACACCTCCATGTGGACACACTCATTCTAACAGTTCAGTGTGCACACCTCCACAGGACACACTCATTCTAACATTTCAGTGTGCACACCTCCACAGGGACACACTCATTCTAACAGTTCAATGTGCACACCTCCATGTGGACACACTCATTCTAAAGGTTCAATGTGCTCACCTCCATGTGGACACATTCTAACAGTTCAGTGTGCTCACCTCCATGTAGACACACTCATTCTAACAATTCAGTGTGCAAACCTCCATGCAGACACAGTCATTCTAACAGATCAGTGTGCACACCTCCATGTAGACACACTCATTCTAACATTTCAGTGTGCATACCTCCACAGGGCCACACTCATTCTAACAGTTCAGTGTGCACACCTCCATGTGGACACACTCATTATAACAGTACAGTGTGCACACCTCCATCTGGACATATTCTAACAGTTCAGTGTGCACACCTCCATGTGGACACACTCATTCTAACAGTTCAGTGTGCACACCTCCATGTGGACACACTCATTCTAACAGTTCAGTGTGCACACCTCCATGCTGGCACACTCATTCTAACAGTTCAGTGTGCACACCTCCATGTGGACACACACATTCTAACTGATCAGTGTGCACACCTCCATGTGGACACACTCATTCTAACAGTTCAGTGTGCACACCTCCACAGGGACACACTCATTCTAACAGTTCAGTGTGCACACCTCCATGTGGACACACTCATTCTAACAGTTCAGTGTGCACACCTCCATGTGGGCACACTCATTCTAACAGTTCAGTGTGCACACCTCCATTTGGACACACTCATTCTAACAGTTCAGAGTGCACGCCTCAACAGGGACACACTCATTCTAATAGTTCAGTGTGCACACCTCCATGTGGGCATACACATTCTAACAGTTCAGTGTGCACACCTCCATGTGGGCCCACTCATTCTAACAGTTCAGTGTGCACAACTCCACGTGGACACACTTATTCTAACAGTTCAGTGTGCACACCTCCATGTGGACACACATATTCTAACAGTTCAGTGTGCACACCTCCATGTGGACACACTCATTCTAACAGTTCAGTGTGCACACTTCCATGTGTATACAATCATTCTAACAGTTCAGTGTGCATACCTCCATGTGGGCACACTCATTCTAACAGTTCAGTGTGCACACCTCCATGTGGACACACTCATTCTAACAGTTCAGTGTGCACACCTCCATGTGGACACACTCATTCTAACAGTTCAGTGTGCACACCTCCATGTGGACACACTCATTCTAACATTTCAGTGTGCACACCTCCATGTGGACACACTCATTCTAACAGTTCAGTGTGCACACCTCCATGTGGACACACTCATTCTAACATTTCAGTGTGCACACCTACACAGGGACACACTCATTCTAACAGCTCAGTGTGCACACCTCCATGTGCACATAATCATTCTAACAGTTCAGTGTGCACACCTCCACAAGGAAACACTCATTCTAAAAGTTCAGTGTGCATACCTCCATGTGGACACACTCATTCTAACAGTTCAGTGTGCACACCTCCATGTGGGCATACTCAATCTAACAGTTCAGTGTGCACACCTCTATGTGGACACACTCATTCTAACAGTTCAGTGTGCACACCTCCAGAGGGACACACTCATTCTAACATTTCAGTGTGCACACCTCCACAGGGACACTCTCATTCTAACAGTTCAATGTGCACACCTCCATGTGGACACACTCATTCTAACAGTTCAATGTGCTCACCTCCATGTGGACACATTCTAACAGTTCAGTGTGCTCACCTCCATGTAGACACACTCATTCTAACAATTCAGTGTGCACACCTCCATGCAGACACTGTCATTCTAACAGATCAGTGTGCACACCTCCATGTAGACACACTCATTCTAACATTTCAGTGTGCATACCTCCACAGGGACACACTCATCCTAACAGTTCAGTGTGCACACCTCCATGTGGACACACTCATTATAACACTATAGTGTGCACACCTCCATGTGGACATATTATAACAGTTCAGTGTGCACACCTCCATGTGTACACACTCATTCTAACAGTTCAGTGTGCACACCTCCATGTGGATACAATCATTCTAACAGTTCAGTGTGCACACCTCCATGTGGGCACACTCATTCTAACAGTTCAGTGTGCACACCTCCATGTGGAAACACTCATTCTAACAGTTCAGTGTGCACACATCCATGTGGGCACACTCATTCTAACAGTTCAGTGTGCACACCTCCATGTGGAAACACTCATTCTAACAGTTCAGTGTGCACACATCCATGTGGGCACACTCATTCTAACAGTTCAGTGTGCACACCTCCATGTGGACACACTCATTCTAACAGTTCAGTGTGCACACCTCCATGTGGACAAATTCTAACACTTCAGTGTGCACACATCCATGTGGACACATACATTCTAACATTTCAGTGTGCACACTTCCACAGGGACACACTCATTCTAACAGTTCAGTGTGCACACCTCCATGTGGACACACTCATTCTAACAGTTCAGTGTGCACACCTCCATGTGGACACACTCATTCTAACAGTTCAGTGTGCACTCCTCCATGCAGACACACTCATTCTAACATTTCAGTGTGCATACCTCCACAGGGACACACTCATTCTAACAGTTCAGTGTGCACACCTCCATGTGGACACACTCATTCTAACAGTACAGTGTTCACCCCTCCATGTGGACACACTCATTCTAACAGTTCAACGTGCACACCTCCATGTGGACACACTCATTCTTACAGTTCAGTGTGCACACCTCCATGTGGGCACACTCATTCTAACATTTCAGTGTGCACACCTCCATGTGGACACACACATTCTAACAGATCAGTGTGCACTCCTCCATATGGACACACTCATTCTAGCAGTTCAGTGTGCACACCTCCACAGGGACACACTCATTCTAACAGTTCAGGGTGCACACCTCAATGTGGATACAATCATTCTAACAGTTCAGTGTGCACACCTCCATGTGGGCACACTCATTCTAACAGTTCAGTGTGCACACCTTCATGTGGACACATTCATTCTAACAGTTCAGTGTGCACACCTCCATGTGGGCACACTCATTCTAACAGTTCAGTGTGCACACCTCCATGTGGACACACTCATTCTAACAGTTCAGAGTGCACACATCAACAGGGACACACTCATTCTAACAGTTCAGGGTGCACACCTCCATGTGGATACAATCATTCTAACATTTAAGTGTGCACACCTCCACAGGGACACACTCATTCTTACAGTTCATTGTGCACACCTCCATGTGGACACACTCATTAAAACAGTACAGTGTGCACACCTCCATGTGGACATATTCTAACAGTTCAGTGTGCACACCTCCATGTGGACACACTCATTCTAACAGTTCAGTGTGCACACCTCCATGTGGACACTCTCTTTCTAACAGTTCAGTGTGCACACCTCCATGTTGGCACACTCATTCTAACAGTTCAGTGTGCACACCTCCATGTGGACACACACATTCTAACAGATCAGTGTGCACACCTACATGTGGACACACTCATTCTAACAGTTCAGTGTGCACACCTCCACAGGGACACACTCATTCTAACAGTTCATTGTGCACACCTCCATGTGGACACACTCATTCTAACATTTCAGTGTGCACACCTCCATGTGGGCACACTCATTCTAACAGTTCAGTGTGCACACCTCCATGTGGACACACTCATTCTAACAGTTCAGAGTGCACGCCTCAACAGGGACACACTCATTCTAACATTTCAGTGTGCACACCTCCACAGGGACACACTCATTCTAACAGTTCAGTGTGCACATCTCCATGTGGGCACACTCCTTCTAACAATAGAGTGTGCACACCTCCATGTGGACACACACATTCTAACAGTTCACTGTGCACAAGTCCCTGTGGGCACACTCATTCTAACAGTTCAGTGTGCACACATCCATGTGGGCACACTCATTCTAACAGTTCAGTGTGCACACCTCCATATGGGCACAGTCATTCTAACAGTTCTTTGTGTACACCTCCATGTGGGCACACTCATAACAGTTCAGTGTGCACAACTCCATGTGGACACACTCATTCTAACAGTTCAGTGTGCACACCTCCATGTGGACACACTCATTCTAACAGTTCAGTGTGCACACCTCCATGTGGACACATTCATTTTAACAGTTCAGTGTGCACACCTCCATTTGGACAAATTCTAAGACTTCAGTGTGCACACCTCCATGTGTGCATACTCATTCTAACAGTTCAGTGTGCACACCTCCATGTGGGCACATTCATTCTAACACTTCAGTGTGCACACCTCCATGTGGACACACTCATTCTAACAGTTCAGTGTGCACACCTCCATGTGGGCACACTCATTCTAACAGTTCAGTGTGCACACCTCCATGTGGACACAGTCATTCTAACAGTTCAGTGTGCACACCTCCATGTGGACACAGTCATTCTAACAGTTCAGTGTGCACACCTCCACAGGGACACACTCATTCTAACAGTTCAGGGTGCACACGTCCATGTGGACACACTCATTCTAACAATTCAATGTGCACACCTCCATGTGGACACATTCTAACAGTTCAGTGTGCTCACCTCCATGTAGACACACTCATTCTAACATTACAGTGTGCACACCTCCACAGGGACACAATCATTCTAACAGTTCAGTGTGCACACCACCATGCATACACAGTCATTCTAACAATTCAGTGTGCACACCTCCACAGGGACACACTCATTCTAACAGTTAAGTGTGCACACCTCCATGTGGACATACTCATTCTAACAGTACAGTGTGCACACCTCCATGTGGACATATTCTAACAGTTCAGTGTGCACACCTCCACAGGGACACACTCATTCTAACAGTTCAGCGTGCACACCTCCATGTGGACACACTCATTCTAACAATTCAATGTGCACACCTCCATGTGTACACATTCTCACAGTTCAGTGTGCTCACCTCCATGTAGACACACTCATTCTAACATTTCAGTGTGCACACCTCCACAGGGACACAATCATTCTAACAATTCAGTGTGCCCTCTTCCATGCAGACACAGTCATTCTAACAGTTCAGTGTGCACACCTCCATGTAGACACACTCATTCTAACATTTCAGTGTGCACACCTCCACAGGGACACAATCATTCTAACAGTTCAGTGTGCAAACTACCATGCATACAAGTCATTCTAACAGTTCAGTGTGCACACCTCCACAGGGACACACTCATTCTAACAGTTCAGTGTGCACACCTCCATGTGGACACACTCATTATAACAGTACAGTGTGCACACCTGCATGTGGACATATTCTAACAGTTTGTGTGCACACCTCCATGTAAGCCCACTCATTCTAACAGTTCAGTGTGCACACCTCCACGTGGACACACTTATTCTAACAGTTCAGTGTGCACACCTCCATGTGGACACACATATTCTAACAGTTCAGTCTGCACACCTCCATGTGGACACACTCATTCTAACATTTCAGTGTGCAAAGCTGCATGTGGGCACACTCATTCTAACAGTTCAGTGTGCACACCTCCATGTGGACACACTCATTCTAACAGTTCAGTGTGCACACTTCCATGTGGACACACTCATTCTAACAGTTCAGTGTGCACACCTCCATGTGGACACACTCATTCTAACAGTTCAGTGTGCACACCTCCATGTGGACACACTCATTCTAACAGTTCAGTGTGCACACCTCCATGTGGGCACACTCATTCTAACAGTTCAGTGTGCACACCTCCATGTGGACACAGTCATTCTAACAGTTCAGTGTGCACACCTCCATGTGGACACAGTCATTCTAACAGTTCAGTGTGCACACCTCCACAGGGACACACTCATTCTAACATTTCAGTGTGCACACCTCCACAGGGACACACTCATTCTAACAGTTCAGGGTGCACACGTCCATGTTGACACACTCATTCTAACAGTTCAGTGTGCACACCTCCATGAGGACACATTCTTACAGTTCAGTGTGCTCACCTCCATGTAGACACACTCATTCTAACATTTGAGCATGCACACCTCCACAGGGACACAATCATTCTAACAATTAAGTGTGCACACCTCCATGCAGACACAGTCATTCTAACAGATCAGTGTGCACACCTCCATGTGGACACACTCATTCTAACATTTCAGTGTGCACACCTACACAGGGACACACTCATTCTAACAGCTCAGTGTGCACACCTCCATGTGGACATAATCATTCTAACAGTTCAGTGTGCACACCTCCACAAGGAAACACTCATTCTAAAAGTTCAGTGTGCATACCTCCATGTGGACACACTCATTCTAACAGTTCAGTGTGCACACCTCCATGTGGGCATACTCAATCTAACAGTTCAGTGTGCACACCTCTATGTGGACACACTCATTCTAACAGTTCAGTGTGCACACCTCCACAGGGACACACTCATTCTAACATTTCAGTGTGCACACCTCCACAGGGACACTCTCATTCTAACAGTTCAATGTGCACACCTCCATGTGGACACACTCATTCTAACAGTTCAATGTGCTCACCTCCATGTGGACACATTCTAACAGTTCAGTGTGCTCACCTCCATGTAGACACACTCATTCTAACAATTCAGTGTGCACACCTCCATGCAGACACTGTCATTCTAACAGATCAGTGTGCACACCTCCATGTAGACACACTCATTCTAACATTTCAGTGTGCATACCTCCACAGGGACACACTCATCCTAACAGTTCAGTGTGCACAACTCCATGTGGACACACTCATTATAACACTATAGTGTGCACACCTCCATGTGGACATATAATAACAGTTCAGTGTGCACACCTCCAAGTGTACACACTCATTCTAACAGTTCAGTGTGCACACCTCCATGTGGACACACTCATTCTAACAGTTCAGTGTGCACACCTCCATTTGGGCACACTCATTCTAACAGTTCAGTGTGCACTCCTCCATATGGACACACACATTCTAACAGTTCAGTGTTCACACCTCCATGTGGACACACTCATTCTAACAGTTCAGTGTGCACACCTCCACAGGGACACACTCATTCTAACAGTTCAGTGTGCACACCTCCATGTGGATACATTCATTCTAACAGTTCAGTGTGCACACCTCCATGTGGGCACACTCATTCTAACAGTTCAGTGTGCACACCTCCATGTGGAAACACTCATTCTAACAGTTCAGTGTGCACACATCCATGTGGGCACACTCATTCTAACAGTTCAGTGTGCACACCTCCATGTGGACACACTCATTCTAACAGTTCAGTGTGCACACCTCCATGTGGACAAATTCTAACACTTCAGTGTGCACACATCCATGTGGACACATACATTCTAACATTTCAGTGTGCACACTTCCACAGGGACACACTCATTCTAACAGTTCAGTGTGCACACCTCCATGTGGACACACTCATTCTAACAGTTCAGTGTGCACACCTCCATGTGGACACACTCATTCTAACAGTTCAGTGTGCACTCCTCCATGCAGACACACTCATTCTAACATTTCAGTGTGCATACCTCCACAGGGACACACTCATCCTAACAGTTCAGTGTGCACAACTCCATGTGGACACACTCATTATAACACTATAGTGTGCACACCTCCATGTGGACATATAATAACAGTTCAGTGTGCACACCTCCAAGTGTACACACTCATTCTAACAGTTCAGTGTGCACACCTCCATGTGGACACACTCATTCTAACAGTTCAGTGTGCACACCTCCATTTGGGCACACTCATTCTAACAGTTCAGTGTGCACTCCTCCATATGGACACACACATTCTAACAGTTCAGTGTGCACACCTCCATGTGGACACACTCATTCTAACAGTTCAGTGTGCACACCTCCACAGGGACACACTCATTCTAACAGTTCAGTGTGCACACCTCCATGTGGATACATTCATTCTAACAGTTCAGTGTGCACACCTCCATGTGGGCACACTCATTCTAACAGTTCAGTGTGCACACCTCCATGTGGAAACACTCATTCTAACAGTTCAGTGTGCACACATCCATGTGGGCACACTCATTCTAACAGTTCAGTGTGCACACCTCCATGTGGACACACTCATTCTAACAGTTCAGTGTGCACACCTCCATGTGGACAAATTCTAACACTTCAGTGTGCACACATCCATGTGGACACATACATTCTAACATTTCAGTGTGCACACTTCCACAGGGACACACTCATTCTAACAGTTCAGTGTGCACACCTCCATGTGGACACACTCATTCTAACAGTTCAGTGTGCACACCTCCATGTGGACACACTCATTCTAACAGTTCAGTGTGCACTCCTCCATGCAGACACACTCATTCTAACATTTCAGTGTGCATACCTCCACAGGGACACACTCATTCTAACAGTACAGTGTGCACACCTCCATGTGGACACACTCATTCTAACAGTACAGTGTGCACCCCTCCATGTGGACACACTCATTCTAACAGTTCAACGTGCACACCTCCATGTGGACACACTCATTCTTACAGTTCAGTGTGCACACCTCCATGTGGGCACACTCATTCTAACATTTCAGTGTGCACACCTCCATGTGGACACACACATTCTAACAGATCATTGTGCACTCCTCCATGTGGACACACTCATTCTAACAGTTCAGTGTGCACACCTCCACAGGGACACACTCATTCTAACAGTTCAGGGTGCACACCTCAATGTGGATACAATCATTCTAACAGTTCAGTGTGCACACCTCTATGTGGGCACACTCATTCTAACAGTTCAGTGTGCACACCTTCATGTGGACACATTCATTCTAACAGTTCAGTGTGCACACCTCCATGTGCGCACACTCATTCTAACAGTTCAGTGTGCACACCTCCATGTGGACACACTCATTCTAACAGTTCAGAGTGCACACCTCAACAGGGACACACTCATTCTAACAGTTCAGGGTGCACACCTCCATGTGGATACAATCATTCTAACATTTAAGTGTGCACACCTCCACAGGGACACACTCATTCTAACAGTTCAGTGTGCACACCTCCATGTGGACACACTCATTAAAACAGTACAGTGTACACACCTCCATGTGGACATATTCTAACAGTTCAGTGTGCACACCTCCATGTGGACACACTCATTCTAACAGTTCAGTGTGCACACCTCCATGTGGACACTCTCTTTCTAACAGTTCAGTGTGCACACCTCCATGTTGGCACACTCATTCTAACAGTTCAGTGTGCACACCTCCATGTGGACACACACATTCTAACAGATCAGTGTGCACACCTCCATGTGGACACACTCATTCTAACAGTTCAGTGTGCACACCTCCACAGGGACACACTCATTCTAACAGTTCATTGTGCACACCTCCATGTGGACACACTCATTCTAACATTTCAGTGTGCACACCTCCATGTGGGCACACTCATTCTAACAGTTCAGTGTGCACACCTCCATGTGGACACACTCATTCTAACAGTTCAGAGTGCACTCCTCAACAGGGACACACTCATTCTAACATTTCAGTGTGCACACCTCCACAGGGACACACTCATTCTAACAGTTCAGTGTGCACATCTCCATGTGTGCACACTCCTTCTAACAATAGAGTGTGCACACCTCCATGTGGACACACACATTCTAACAGTTCACTGTGCACAACTCCCTGTGGGCACACTCATTCTAACAGTTCAGTGTGCACACATCCATGTGGGCACACTCATTCTAACAGTTCAGTGTGCACACCTCCATATGGGCACAGTCATTCTAACAGTTCATTGTGTACACCTCCATGTGGGCACACTCATAACAGTTCAGTGTGCACACCTCCATGTGGACACACTCATTCTAACAGTTCAGTGTGCACACCTCCATGTGGACACACTCATTCTAACAGTTCAGTGTGCACACCTCCATGTGGACACATTCATTTTAACAGTTCAGTGTGCACACCTCCATTTGGACAAATTCTAAGACTTCAGTGTGCACACCTGCATGTGGACACACTCATTCTAACATTTCAGTGTGCACACCTCCACAGGGACACACTCATTCTAACAGTTCAGTGTGCACACCTCCATGTGGACACACTCATTCTGACAGTTCAGTGTGCACACCTCCATGTGGGCACACTCATTCTAACAGTTCAGTGTGCACACCTCCATGTGGACACAGTCATTCTAACAGTTCAGTGTGCACACCTCCATGTGGACACAGTCATTCTAACAGTTCAGTGTGCACACCTCCACAGGGACACACTCATTCTAACATTTCAGTGTGCACACCTCCACAGGGACACACTCATTCTAACAGTTCAGGGTGCACACGTCCATGTGGACACACTCATTCTAACAATTCAATGTGCACACCTCCATGTGGACACATTCTAACAGTTCAGTGTGCTCACCTCCATGTAGACACACTCATTCTAACATTACAGTGTGCACACCTCCACAGGGACACAATCATTCTAACAGTTCAGTGTGCACACCACCATGCATACACAGTCATATTAACAATTCAGTGTACACACCTCCACAGGGACACACTCATTCTAACAGTTCAGTGTGCACACCTCCATGTGGACATACTCATTCTAACAGTACAGTGTGCACACCTCCATGTGGACATATTCTAACAGTTCAGTGTGCACACCTCCACAGGGACACACTCATTCTAACAGTTCAGCGTGCACACCTCCATGTGGACACACTCATTCTAACAATTCAATGTGCACACCTCCATGTGTACACATTCTAACAGTTCAGTGTGCTCACCTCCATGTAGACACACTCATTCTAACATTTCACTGTGCACACCTCCACAGGGACACAATCATTCTAACAATTCAGTGTGCCCTCTTCCATGCAGACACAGTCATTCTAACAGTTCAGTGTGCACACCTCCATGTAGACACACTCATTCTAACATTTCAGTGTGCACACCTCCACAGGGACACAATCATTCTAACAGTTCAGTGTGCAAACTACCATGCATACACAGTCATTCTAACAGTTCAGTGTGCACACCTCCACAGGGACACACTCATTCTAACAGTTCAGTGTGCACACCTCCATGTGGACACACTCATTATAACAGTACAGTGTGCACACCTGCATGTGGACATATTCTAACAGTTCAGTGTGCACACCTCCATGTAAGCCCACTCATTCTAACAGTTCAGTGTGCACACCTCCACGTGGACACACTTATTCTAACAGTTCAGTGTGCACACCTCCATGTGGACACACATATTCTAACAGTTCAGTCTGCACACCTCCATGTGGACACACTCATTCTAACAGTTCAGTGTGCAAAGCTGCATGTGGGCACACTCATTCTAACAGTTCAGTGTGCACACCTCCATGTGGACACACTCATTCTAACAGTTCAGTGTGCACACTTCCATGTGGACACACTCATTCTAACAGTTCAGTGTGCATACCTCCATGTGGGCACACTCATTCTAACAGTTCAGTGTGCACACCTCCATGTGGACACACTCATTCTAACAGTTCAGTGTGCACACCTCCATGTGGACACACTCATTCTAACAGTTCAGTGTGCACAACTCCATGTGGACACACTCATTCTAACTGTTCAGTGTGCACACCTCCATGTGGACACACTCATTCTAACAGTTCAGTGTGCACACCTCCACAGGGATACACTCATTCTAACAGTTCAGTGTGCACATGTCCATGTGGACACACTCATTCTAACAGTTCAGTGTGCACACCTCCATGTGGACACACTCATTCTAACAGTTCAGTGTGCACACCTCCATGTGGGCATACTCATTCTAACAGTTCAGTGTGCACACCTCTATGTGGGCACACTCATTCTAACAGTTCAGTGTGCACAACTCCACAGGGACACACTCATTCTAACATTTCAGTGTGCACACCTCCACAGGGACACACTCATTCTAACAGTTCAATGTGCACACCTCCATGTGGACACACTCATTCTAACAGTTCAATGTGCTCACCTCCATGTGGACACATTCTAACAGTTCAGTGTGCTCACCTCCATGTAGACACACTCATTCTAACAATTCAGTGTGCAAACCTCCATGCAGACACAGTCATTCTAACATTTCAGTATGCACACCTCCATGTGGACACACTCATTCTAACAGTTCAGTGTGCACACCTCCACAGGACACACTCATTCTAACATTTCAGTGTGCACACCTCCACAGGGACACACTCATTCTAACAGTTCAATGTGCACACCTCCATGTGGACACACTCATTCTAACAGTTCAATGTGCTCACCTCCATGTGGACACATTCTAACAGTTCAGTGTGCTCACCTCCATGTAGACACACTCATTCTAACAATTCAGTGTGCAAACCTCCATGCAGACACAGTCATTCTAACAGATCAGTGTGCACACCTCCATGTAGACACACTCATTCTAACATTTCAGTGTGCATACCTCCACAGGGACACACTCATTCCAACAGTTCAGTGTGCACACCTCCATGTGGACACACTCATTATAACAGTACAGTGTGCACACCTCCATCTGGACATATTCTAACAGTTCAGTGTGCACACCTCCATGTGGACACACTCATTCTAACAGTTCAGTGTGCACACCTCCATGTGGACACACTCATTCTAACAGTTCAGTGTGCACACCTCCATGCTGGCACACTCATTCTAACAGTTCAGTGTGCACACCTCCATGTGGACACACACATTCTAACAGATCAGTGTGCACACCTCCATGTGGACACACTCATTCTAACAGTTCAGTGTGCACACCTCCACAGGGACACACTCATTCTAACAGTTCAGTGTGCCCACCTCCATGTGGACACACTCATTCTAACAGTTCAGTGTGCACACCTCCATGTGGGCACACTCATTCTAACAGTTCAGTGTGCACACCTCCATTTGGACACACTCATTCTAACAGTTCAGAGTGCACACCTCAACAGGGACACACTCATTCTAATAGTTCAGTGTGCACACCTCCATGTGGGCATACACATTCTAACATTTCAGTATGCACACCTCCATGTGGACACACTCATTCTAACAGTTCAGTGTGCACACCTCCACAGGACACACTCATTCTAACATTTCAGTGTGCACACCTCCACAGGGACACACTCATTCTAACAGTTCAATGTGCACACCTCCATGTGGACACACTCATTCTAACAGTTCAATGTGCTCACCTCCATGTGGACACATTCTAACAGTTCAGTGTGCTCACCTTCATGTAGACACACTCATTCTAACAATTCAGTGTGCAAACCTCCATGCAGACACAGTCATTCTAACAGATCAGTGTGCACACCTCCATGTAGACACACTCATTCTAACATTTCAGTGTGCATACCTCCACAAAGAAACACTCATTCTAACAGGTCAGTGTGCACACCTCCATGTGGACACACTCATTATAACAGTACAGTGTGCACACCTCCATCTGGACATATTCTAACAGTTCAGTGTGCACACCTCCATGTGGACACACTCATTCTAACAGTTCAGTGTGCACACCTCCATGTGGACACACTCATTCTAACAGTTCAGTGTGCACACCTCCATGCTGGCACACTCATTCTAACAGTTCAGTGTGCACACCTCCATGTGGACACACACTTTCTAACAGATCAGTGTGCACACCTCCATGTGGACACACTCATTCTAACAGTTCAGTGTGCACACCTCCACAGGGACACACTCATTCTAACAGTTCAGTGTGCACACCTCCATGTGGAGACACTCATTCTAATAGTTCAGTGTGCACACCTCCATGTGGGCACACTCATTCTAACAGTTCAGTGTGCACACCTCCATTTGGACACACTCATTCTAACAGTTCAGAGTGCACGCCTCAACAGGGA
>NW_026738070.1:0-26000 GCF_949786415.1 Peromyscus eremicus
TACTCACACAGGCCATGTCTAGTGCAACTCTGCTTAGGAAACTGACAAGAACAGTAGCTCCTCTTCAGTCCAATACACTGTAATTGCTGGGAACAGACGCAATTGCTATTTGCACTGTTTATAGCAAAGGGAGCACAATAGTGACTTTCCTTACCAGAAAACATCCCTTGCTCGTAGGACAAGAAACTGCATGTGATTCAACTCGATTTTGGACTGGGAAACAAACGCTAGCTCGCCTTACAAGAAACACACTCTGCTTTTGAGAAAAGAGCACTCTTCTTTTGTACTGTGTTTCCTATAGGGTCCGAACAGTGAGCTCGCTCAGAACAAAAGAACTGTGCATCCTACACACACGGGCCATATCTAGTTCAACTCTGCTTAGGAAACTGACAAGAACAGTAGATCATCTTCAGTCCAATACACTGTACATGCTGGGAACAGACGCCAGTGCTATTTGCCCTGTATATGACAATGGGAGCACAATAGTGACTCTTCTTACCAGAAAACAACTCTTGCTCTTAGGACCAGAAACTGCATGTGATTCAACTCCATTTAGGATTGGGAATCAAACGCTAGCTCGCCTTACAAGAAACACACTCTGCTTTTGAGAAAAGAGCACTCTTCTATTCTACTGTGTTTCCTATGGGGTCCGAACAGTGAGCTTGCTCAGAACAAAAGAACTGTGCTTCCTACACACACGGGCTATATCTATTTCAACTCTGCTTAGGAAACTGACAAGAGCAGTAGCTCCTCTTCAGTCCAATACACTGTAATTGCTGGGAACAAACGCGAGTGCTATTTGCACTGTGTATGCAAAGGGAACACAATAGTGACTTTCCTTTCCAGAAAACAACTCTTGCTTGTAGGACCAGAAACTGCATGTGATTCAACTCCATTTAGGACTGGGAAACAAACGCAAGCTCGCCTTACAAGAAACACACTCTGCTTTTGAGAAAAGAGCACTCTTCTACTTTACTGTGTTTCCTATAGGCCAGAAGAGTGAGCTTGCTCAGAACAAAAGAACTGTGCTTCCTACACACACGGGCCATATCTAGTTCAACTCTGCTTAGGAAACTGACAAGAACAGTAGATCCTCTTCAGTCCAATACACTTTACATGCTGGGAACAGACACCAGTGCTATTTGCCCTGTGTAAGACAAAGGGAGCGCAATAGTGACTCTTCTTACCATACAACAACTCTTGCTCATAGGACCAGAAACTGCATGTGATTCAACGAGCAAGAGTTGTTTTCTGGTAAGAAGAGTCACTATTGCGCTCCCATTGCCATACACAGGGCAAATAGCAATCGCGTCTGTTCCCAGCAAGTACAGTGTATTGGACTGAAGAGGAGGTACTGTTCTTGTCAGTTTCCTAAGCGGAGTTGAACTAGATATGGCCCGTGTGTGTAGGAAGCACAGTTCTTTTGTTCTGAGCAAGCTCACTGTTCGGACCCCATAGGAAACACAGTAGAGTAGAAGAGTGCTCTTTTCTCAAAAGCAGAGTGTGTTTCTTGTAAGGCGAGCTAGCGTTTGTGTCCCAGCCCTAAATGGAGTTGAATCACATGCAGTTTCTGGTCCTACGAGCAAGAGTTGTTTTCTGGTAAGAAGACTCACTATTGCACTCCCTTTGTCATACACAGGGCAAATAGCACTTGCGTCTGTTCCCAGCATGTACAGTGTATTGGCCTGAAGAGTATCTACTGTTCTTGTCAGTTTCCTAAGCAGAGTTGAACTACATATGGCCCGTGTGTGTAGGAAGCACAGTTCTTTTGTTCTGAGCAAGCTCACTGTACTGGCCCTATAGGAAACACAGCAGAGTAGAAGAGTGCTCTTTTCTCAAAAGCAGAGTGTGTTTCTTGTAAGGTGAGCTAGCGTTTGTTTCCCAGTCCTAAATGGAGTTGAATCACATGCAGTTTTTGGTCCTACGAGCAAGAGTTGTTTTCTGGTAAGGAAAGTCACTATTGCGCTCAAATTTCCATACAAAGTGCAAATAGCACTCGCGTCTGTTCCCAGCAAGTACAGTGTATTGGACTGAAGTGAAGCTACTGTTCTCGTCAGTTTCCTAAGCAGAGTTGAACTGGATATGGCCCGTGTTTGTAGGAAGCACAGTTCTTTTGTTCTGAGCAAGCTCACTGTTCTGGCCCTATGGGAAACACAGTAGAGTAGAAGAGTGCTCTTTTCTCAAAAGGAGAGTGTGTTTGTTGTAAGGCGAGCTAGCGTTTTTTTCCCAGTCCTAAATGGAGTTGAATCCCATGCAGTTTCTGGTCCTACGAGCAAGAGTTGTTTTCTGGTAAGAAGAGTCACTATTGCGCTTCCATTGCCATACACAGTTGCAAATAGCACTCGCTTCTCTTCCCAGCAAGTACAGTGTATTGGACAGAATAGGAGATACTGTTCTTGTCAGTTTCCTAAGCAGAGTTGAACTAGATATGGCCTGTGCGTGTAGGAAGCACAGTTCTTTTGTTCTGAGGAAGCTCACTGTTCTGGCTATATAGGAAACACCGTAGAGTAGAAGAGTGCTCTTTTCTCAAAAGCAGAGTGTGTTTTTTGTAAGGTGAACTAGCGTTTGTTTCCCAGTCCTAAATGGAGTTGAATCCCATGCAGTTTCTGGTCCTACGAGCAAGAGTTGTTTTCTGGTAAGAAGAGTCACTATTGCGCTCCCATTTCCAAACAAAGTGCAAATAGCACTCGCGTCTATTCCCAGCAAGTACAGTGTATTGGACTGAAGAGGAGCTACTGTTCTCGTCAGTTCCTAAGCAGAGTTGAACTAGATATGGCCCGTGTGTGTAGGAAGCACAGTTCTCTTGTTCTGAGCCAGCTGACTGTTCTGGCCCTATGGGAAACACAGTAGAGTAGAAGAGTGCTCTTTTCTCAAAAGCAGAGTGTGTTTCTTGTAAGGCGAGGTAGCGTTTGTTTCCCAGTCCTAAATGGAGAAGAATCCCATGCAGTTTCTGGTCCTACGAGCAAGAGATGTTTTCTGGTAAGAAGAGACACTATTTTGCTCCCATTGTAATACACAGGGTAAATAGGACTGTCGTCTGTTCCCAGCTTGTACAGTATATTGGACTGAAGAGGATCTACTGTTCTTGTCAGTTTCCTAAGCAGAATTGAACTAGATGTGGCCGTGTGTGTAGGAAGCTCAGTTCTTTTGTTCTGAGCAAGTTCACTGTTCTGGCACTATAGGAAACATGTAGAGAAGAAGAGTGCTCTTTTCTCAAAAGCAGAGTGTGTTTCTTGTAAGGCGAGCTAGCGTTTGTTTTCCAGTCCTAAATGGAGTTGAAAAACATGCAGTTTTGGGTCCTACGAGCAAGAGTTGTTTTCTGGTAAGGAAAGTCACTATTGTGTTCCCATGGCATTACACAGTGCAAATAACACTCGCGTCTGTTCCCAGCAAGTACACTGTATTGGACTGAAGAGGAGCTACTGTTCTTGTCAGTTTCCTAAGCAGAGTTGAACTAGATATGGCCCGTGTGTGTAAGAAGCACAGTTCTTTTTTTCTGAGCAAGCTCACTCTTCTGGCCCTATAGAAAACATAGTAGAGTAGAAGAGTGCTCTTTTCTCAAAAGCAGAGTGTGTTTCGTGTAAGGCGAGGTAGCGTTTGTTTCCCAGTCCTAAATGGAGTTGAATCCCATGCAGTTTCTGGTCCTACGAGCACGAGTTTTTTTCTGCTAAGAAGAGTCACTATTGCGCTCCCATTGCCATACACAGTGCAAATAGCACTGTCGTCTGTTCCCAGCAAGTACAGTGTATTTGACAGAAGAGGAGGTACTGTTCTTGTCAGTTTTCTAAGCGGAGTTGAACTAGATATGGCCCGTGTGTGTAGGAAGCACAGTTCTTTTGTTCTGAGCAAGCTCACTGTTCGGACAACATAGGAAACACAGTAGAGAAGAAGAGTGCTCTTTTCTCAAAAGCAGAGTGTGTTTCTTGTAAGGCGAGCTAGCGTTTGTGTCCCAGCCCTAAATGTAGTTGAATCACATGCAGTTTCTGGTCCTGTGAGCAAGAGTTGTTTTCTGGTAAGAAGAGTCACTATTGCACTCCCTTTATCATACACAGGGCAAATAGCACTTGCGTCTGTTCCCAGCATGTACAGTGTATTGGCCTGAAGAGGATCTACTGTTCTTGTCAGTTTCCTAAGCAGAGTTGAACTAGATATGGCACGTGTGTGTAGGAAGCACAGTTCTTTTGTTCTGAGCACGCTCACTTTTCTGGCACTGGAGTAAACACAGTAGAGTAGAAGAGTGCTCTTTTCTCAAAAGCAGAGTGTGTTTCTTGTAAGGCGAGCTAGCGTTTGTGTCCCAGTCCTAAATGTAGTTGCATCACATGCAGTTTCTGGTCCTATGAGCAAGAGTTGTTTTCTGGTAAGAAGAGTCACTATTGTGCTATCATTGCCATACACACTGCAAATAGCACTCGCGTCTGTTCCCAGCAAGTACAGTGTATTGGACAGAAGAAAATCTACTGTTCTTGTCAGTTTCCTAAGCAGAGTTGAACTAGATATGGCCCGTGTGTGTGAAGCACAGTTCTTTTGTTCAGAGCAAGCTCACTGTTCGGACCCTATGGGAAACACAGTAGAGTAGAAGAGTGCTCTTTTCTCAAAAGCAGAGTGTGTTTCTTGTAAGGCTAGCTAGTGTTTGTTTCCCAGTCAGAAACGGAGTTGAATCCCATGCAGTTTCTGGTCCTACAACCAAGAGTTTTTTTCTGGTAAGAAGAGTCACTATTGCGCTCCCATTGCCATACACAGTGCAAATAGCACTCGCGTCTGCTCCCAGCATGTACATTGTATTGGACTGAAGAGGATCTACTGTTCTTGTCAGTTTCCTAAGCAGAGTTGAACTAGATATGGCCTGTGTGTGTAGGAAGCATAGTTCTTTTGTTCTGAGCAAGCTCACTCTTCGGACAACACAGGAAACACAGTAGAGTAGAAGAGTGCTCTTTTATCAAAAGCAGAGTGTGTTTCTTGTAAGGTGACCTAGCGTTTGTTTTCCAGTCCTAAATGGAGTTGAATCACATGCAGTTTTTGGTCCTACGAGCAAGAGTTGTTTTCTGGTAAGGAAAGTCACTATTGTGCTCCCTTTGCCATACACAGTGCAAATAGCACTGTCGTCTGTTCCCAGCAAGTACAGTGTATTGGACTGAAGAGGAGCTACTATTCTTGTCAGTTTCCTAAGCACAGTTGAAGTAGATATGGCCCCTGTGTGTAGGAAGCACAGTTCTTTTGTTCTGAGCAAGCTCTCTCTTCTGGCCCTATAGAAAACACAGTAGAGTAGAAGAGTGCTCTTCTCTCAAAAGCAGAGTGTGTTTCTTGTAAGACGAGCTAGCGTTTGTTTCCCAGTCCTAAATGGAGTTGAATCACAAGCAGTTTCTGGTCCTATGAGCAAGAGTTGTTTTCTGGTAAGAAGAGTCACTATTGTGCTCCCTTTGCTATACACAGGGCAAATAGCACTCGCGTCTGTTCCCAGCAAGTACAGTGTATTGGACTGAAGAGGATCTACTGTTCTTGTCAGTTTCCTAAGCGGAGTTGAACTAGATATGGCCCGTGTGTGTAGGAAGCACAGTTCTTTTGTTCTGAGCAAGCTCACTGTTCGGACCCCATAGGAAACACAGTAGAGTAGAAGAGTGCTCTTTTCTCAAAAGCAGAGTGTGTTTCTTGTACGGCGAGCTAGCGTTTGTGTCCCAGCCCTAAATGGAGTTGAATCACATGCAGTTTCTGGTCCTATGAGCAAGAGTTGTTTTCTGGTAAGAAGACTCACTATTGCACTCCCTTTGTCATACACAGGGCAAATAGCACTTGCGTCTGTTCCCAGCATGTACAGTGTATTGGCCTGAAGAGGATCTACTGTTCTTGTCAGTTTCCTAAGCAGAGTTGAACTAGATATGGCCTGTGTGTGTAGGAAGCACAGTTCTTTTGTTCTGAGGAAGCTCACTGTTCTGGCCTTATAGGAAACACCGTAGAGTAGAAGAGTGCTCTTTTCTCTAAAGCAGAGTGTGTTTTTTGTAAGGTGAACTAGCGTTTGTTTCCCAGTCCTAAATGGAGTTGAATCCCATGCAGTTTCTGGTCCTATGAGCAAGAGTTGTTTTCTGGTAAGAAGAGTCACTATTGCGCTCCCATTGCCATACACAGTGCAAATAGCACTGGCTTCTGTTCCCAGCAAGTACAGTGTATTGGACTGAAGAGGAGATACTGTTCTTGTCACTTTCCTAAGCAGAGTTGAACTAGATATGGCCCATGTGTGTAGGAAGCACAGTTCGTTTGTTCTGAGCAAGCTCACTGTTCGGACCCCATAGGAAACACAGTAGAGTAGAAGAGTGCTCTTTTCTCAATAGCCGAGGGTGTTTCTTGTAAGGTGAGCTAGGGTTTGTTTCCCAGTCCTAAATGGAGTTGAATCACATGCAGTTTCTGGTCCTACGAGCAAGAGTTGTTTACTGGTAAGAAGAGTCACTATTACTCTCCCATTGTCATACACAGTGCAAACAGCACTGGCGTCTGTTCCCAGCAAATACAGTGTATTGGACTGAAGAGGATCTACTGTTCTTGTAATTTTCCTATACAGAATTGAACTAGATATGACCCGTGTGTGAAGGAAGCACAGTTCTTTTGTTCTGAGCAAGCTCACTGTACTGGCACTATAGGAAACACAGCAGAGTAGAAGAGTGCTCTTTTCTCAAAAGCAGAGTGTGTTTCCTGTAAGGCGAGCTAACGTTTGTTTCCCAGTCCTAAATGGAGTTGAATCACATGCAGTTTTTGGTCCAATGAGCAAGAGTTGTTTTCTGGTAAGGAAAGTCACTATTGTGCTCCCATTTCCATACAAAGTGCAAATAGCTCTCGCGTCTATTCCTAGCAAGTACAGTGTATTGGACTGAAGAGGAGCTACTGTTCTCGTCAGTTCCTAAGCAGAGTTGAACTAGATATGGCCCGTGTGTGTAGGAAGCACAGTTCTTTTGTTCTGAGCAAGCTGACTGTTCTGGCCCTATGGGAAACACAGTAGAGTAGAAGAGTGCTCTTTTCTCAAAAGCAGAGTGTGTTTCTTGTAAGGCGAGGTAGCGTTTGTTTCCCAGTCCTAAATGGAGTTGAATCCCATGCAGTTTCTGGTCCTACGAGCAAGAGTTGTTTTCTGGTAAGAAGAGACACTATTTTGCTCCCATTGTAATACACAGGGCAAATAGCACTGGCGTCTGTTCCCAGCATGTAGAGTGTATTGGACTGAAGAGGATCTACTGTTCTTGTCAGTTTCCTAAGCAGAATTGAACTAGATATGGCCCATGTGTGAAGGAAGCACAGTTCTTTTGTTCTGAGCAAGCTCACTGTTCTGGCACTATAGGAAACATGTAGAGAAGAAGAGTGCTCTTTTCTCAAAAGCAGAGTGTGTTTCTTGTAAGGCGAGCTAGCGTTTGTTTTCCAGTCCTAAATGGAGTTGAAAAACATGCAGTTTTGGGTCCTACGAGCAAGAGTTGTTTTCTGGTAAGGAAAGTCACTATTGTGTTCCCATGGCATTACACAGTGCAAATAACACTCGCGTCTGTTCCCAGCAAGTACACTGTATTGGACTGAAGAGGAGCTACTGTTCTTGTCAGTTTCCTAAGCAGAGTTGAACTAGATATGGCCCGTGTGTGTAAGAAGCACAGTTCTTTTGTTCTGAGCAAGCTCACTCTTCTGGCCCTATAGAAAACATAGTAGAGTAGAAGAGTGCTCTTTTCTCAAAAGCAGAGTGTGTTTCTTGTAAGGCGAGCTAGCGTTTGTTTCCCAGTCCTAAATGGAGTTGAATCCCATGCAGTTTCTGGTCCTACGAGCACGAGTTTTTTTCTGCTAAGAAGAGTCACTATTGCGCTCCCATTGCCATACACAGTGCAAATAGCACTGTCGTCTGTTCCCAGCAAGTACAGTGTATTGGACAGAAGAGGAGGTACTGTTCTTGTCAGTTTTCTAAGCGGAGTTGAACTAGATATGGCCCGTGTGTGTAGGAAGCACAGTTCTTTTGTTCTGAGCAAGCTCACTGTTCGGACAACATAGGAAACACAGTAGAGAAGAAGAGTGCTCTTTTCTCAAAAGCAGAGTGTGTTTCTTGTAAGGCGAGCTAGCGTTTGTGTCCCAGCCCTAAATGGAGTTGAATCACATGCAGTTTCTGGTCCTGTGAGCAAGAGTTGTTTTCTGGTAAGAAGAGTCACTATTGCACTCCCTTTATCATACACAGGGCAAATAGCACTTGCGTCTGTTCCCAGCATGTACAGTGTATTTGCCTGAAGAGGATCTACTGTTCTTGTCCTTTTCCTAAGCAGAGTTGAACTAGATATGGCACGTGTGTGTAGGAAGCACAGTTCTTTTGTTCTGAGCACGCTCACTTTTCTGGAACTGGAGTAAACACGGTAGAGTAGAAGAGAGCTCTTTTCTCAAAAGCAGAGTGTGTTTCTTGTAAGGCGAGCTAGCGTTTGTGTCCCAGTCCTAAATGTAGTTGCATCACATGCAGTTTCTGGTCCTATGAGCAAGAGTTGTTTTTTGGTAAGAAGAGTCACTATTGTGCTATCATTGCCATACACACTGCAAATAGCACTCGCGTCTGTTCCCAGCAAGTACAGTGTATTGGACAGAAGAAAATCTACTGTTCATGTCAGTTTCCTAAGCAGAGTTGAACTAGATATGGCCCATGTGTGTGAAGCACAGTTCTTTTGTTCAGAGCAAGCTCACTGTTAGGACCCTATGGGAAACACAGTAGAGTAGAAGAGTGCTCTTTTCTGAAAAGCAGAGTGTGTTTCTTGTAAGGCTAGCTAGTGTTTGTTTCCCAGTCAGAAACGGAGTTGAATCCCATGCAGTTTCTGGTCCTACAACCAAGAGTTTTTTTCTGGTAAGAAGAGTCACTATTGCGCTCCCATTGCCATACACAGTGCAAATAGCACTCGCGTCTGCTCCCATCATGTACATTGTATTGGACTGAAGAGGATCTACTGTTCTTGTCAGTTTCCTAAGCAGAGTTGAACTAGATATGGCCTGTGTGTGTAGGAAGCATAGTTCTTTTGTTCTGAGCAAGCTCACTCTTCGGACAACAGAGGAAACACAGTAGAGTAGAAGAGTGCTCTTTTATCAAAAGCAGAGTGTGTTTCTTGTAAGGTGACCTAGCGTTTGTTTTCCAGTCCTAAATGGAGTTGAATCACATGCAGTTTTTGGTCCTACGAGCAAGAGTTGTTTTCTGGTAAGGAAAGTCACTATTGTGCTCCCTTTGCCATACACAGTGCAAATAGCACTGTCGTCTGTTCCCAGCAAGTACAGTGTATTGGACTGAAGAGGAGCTACTATTCTTGTCAGTTTCCTAAGCACAGTTGAAGTAGATATGGCCCCTGTGTGTAGGAAGCACAGTTCTTTTGTTCTGAGCAAGCTCTCTCTTCTGGCCCTATAGAAAACACAGTAGAGTAGAAGAGTGCTCTTCTCTCAAAAGCAGAGTGTGTTTCTTGTAAGACGAGCTAGCGTTTGTTTCCCAGTCCTAAATGGAGTTGAATCACATGCAGTTTCTGGTCCTATGAGCAAGAGTTGTTTCCTGTAAGAAGAGTCACTATTGCGCTTCCATTGGCATACACAGTGCAAATAGCACTGGCGCCTGTTCCCAGCAAGTACAGTGTATTGGACAGAAGAGGAGGTACTGTTCTTGTCAGTTTCCTAAGTGGAGTTGAACTAGATATGGCCCGTGTGTGTAGGAAGCACAGTTCTTTTGTTCTGAGCAAGCTCACTGTTCGGACACCATAGGAAACACAGTAGAGTAGAAGAGTGCTCTTTTCTCAAAAGCAGAGTGTGTTTCTTGTAAGGCGAGCTAGCGTTTGTGTCCCAGCCCAAAATGGAGTTGAATCACATGCAGTTTCTGGTCCTATGAGCAAGAGTTGTTTTCTGGTAAGAAGACTCACTATTGCACTCCCTTTGTCATACACAGGGCAAATAGCACTTGCGTCTGTTCCCAGCATGTACAGTGTATTGTCCTGAAGAGGATCTACTGTTCTTGTCAGTTTCCTAAGCAGAGTTGAACTAGATATGGCCTGTGTGTGTAGGAAGCACAGTTCTTTTGTTCTGAGGAAGCTCACTGTTCTGGCCTTATAGGAAACACCGTAGAGTAGAAGAGTGCTCTTTTCTCTAAAGCAGAGTGTGTTTTTTGTAAGGTGAACTAGCATTTGTTTCCCAGTCCTAAATGGAGTTGAATCCCATGCAGTTTCTGGTCCTATGAGCAAGAGTTGCTTTCTGGTAAGAAGAGTCACTATTGCGCTCCCATTGCCATACACAGTGCAAATAGCACTGGCGTCTGTTCCCAGCAAGTACAGTGTATTGGACTGAAGAGGAGATACTGTTCTTGTCAGTTTCCTAAGCAGAGTTGAACTAGATATGGCCCATGTGTGTAGGAAGCACAGTTCGTTTGTTCTGAGCAAGCTCACTGTTCGGACCCCATAGGAAACACAGTAGAGTAGAAGAGTGCTCTTTTCTCAATAGCCGAGGGTGTTTCTTGTAAGGCGAGCTAGGGTTTGTTTCCCAGTCCTAAATGGAGTTGAATCACATGCAGTTTCTGGTCCTACGAGCAAGAGTTGTTTACTGGTAAGAAGAGTCACTATTACTCTCCCATTGTCATACACAGTGCAAACAGCACTGGCGTCTGTTCCCAGCAAATACAGTGTATTGGACTGAAGAGGATCTACTGTTCATGTAATTTTCCTATACAGAATTGAACTAGATATGACCCGTGTGTGAAGGAAGCACAGTTCTTTTGTTCTGAGCAAGCTCACTGTACTGGCACTATAGGAAACACAGCAGAGTAGAAGAGTGCTCTTTTCTCAAAAGCAGAGTGTGTTTCCTGTAAGGCGAGCTAACGTTTGTTTCCCAGTCCTAAATGGAGTTGAATCACATGCAGTTTTTGGTCCAATGAGCAAGAGTTGTTTTCTGGTAAGGAAAGTCACTATTGTGCTCCCATTTCCATACAAAGTGCAAATAGCTCTCGCGTCTATTCCTAGCAAGTACAGTGTATTGGACTGAAGAGGAGCTACTGTTCTCGTCAGTTCCTAAGCAGAGTTGAACTAGATATGGCCCGTGTGTGTAGGAAGCACAGTTCTTTTGTTCTGAGCAAGCTGACTGTTCTGGCCCTATGGGAAACACAGTAGAGTAGAAGAGTGCTCTTTTCTCAAAAGCAGAGTGTGTTTCTTGTAAGGCGAGGTAGCGTTTGTTTCCCAGTCCTAAATGGAGTTGAATCCCATGCAGTTTCTGGTCCTACGAGCAAGAGTTGTTTTCTGGTAAGAAGAGACACTATTTTGCTCCCATTGTAATACACAGGGCAAATAGCACTGGCGTCTGTTCCCAGCATGTAGAGTGTATTGGACTGAAGAGGATCTACTGTTCTTGTCAGTTTCCTAAGCAGAATTGAACTAGATATGGCCCATGTGTGAAGGAAGCACAGTTCTTTTGTTCTGAGCAAGCTCACTGTACTGGCACTATAGGAAACACAGCAGAGTAGAAGAGTGCTCTTTTCTCAAAAGCAGAGTGGGTTTCTTGTAAGGTGAGCTAGCATTTGTTTCCCAGTCCTAAATGGAGTTGAATCCCATGCAGTTTCTGGTCCTATGAGGAAGAGTTGTTTTCTGGTAAGGAAAGTCACTATTGCGTTCCCATTGCCATACACAGTGCAAATAGCACTGGCGTCTGTTCCCAGCAAGTACGGTGTATCGGACAGAGTAGGAGCTACTGGTCTTGTCAGTTTCCTAAGTAGAGTTGAACGAGATATGGCCCGTGTGTCTAGGAAGCACAGTTCTTATGTTCTGAGCAAGCTCACTGTTCTGGCCCTATAGGAAACACAGTAGAGTAGAAGAGTGCTCTTTTCTCTAAAGCAGAGTGTGTTTCTAGTAAGACGAGCTAGCGTTTGTTTCCCAGTCCTAAATGGAGTTGAATCCCATGCAGTTTCTGGTACTATGAGCAAAAGTTGTTTTGTGGTAAGAAGAGTCACTATTATGCTACAATTGTCATACACAGTGCAAATAGCACTCGCGTCTGTTCCCAGCAAGTACGTGTATTGGACTGAAGAGGAGCTACTGCTCTTGTCAGTTTCCTAAGCAGATTTGAACTAGATATGGTCCGTGTCTGTAGGAAGCACAGTTCTTTTGTTCTGAGCAAGCTCACTGTTTGGACCACATAGGAAACACAGTAGAGAAGAAGAGTGCTCTTTTCTCAAAAGCAGAGTGTGTTTCTTGTAAGGCGAGCTAGCGTTTGTTTCCCAGTCCTAAATGGAGTTGAGTCACATGCAGTTTTTGTTCCTATGAGCAAGAGTTGTTTTCTGGTAAGAAGAGTCACTATTGCGCTCCAAATGCCATACAAAGTGCAAATAGCACTCGCGTCTGTTCCCAGCAAGTACAGTGTATTAGACTGAATAGGCGCTACTGTTCTTGTCAGTTTCCTAAGCAGAGTTGAACTAGATATGGTCCATGTGTGTAGGAAGCACAGTTCTTTTCTTCTGAGCAAGCTCACTGTTCGGACCCCATAGGAAACACAGTAGAGAAGAACAGTGCTCTTTTCTCAAAAGCAGAGTGTGTTTCTTGTAAGGCGATCTAGCATTTGTTTCCTAGTCCTAAATGGAGTTGAATCACATGCAGTTTCTGGTCCTACGAGCAAGAGTTGTTTTCTTGTAAGGAAAGTCACTATTGTGCTCCCATTGCCATACATATTACAAATAGCACTCGCGTCTGTTCCCAGTAATTACAGTGTATCGGACTGAAGAGGAGCTACTGTTTTGTCAGTTTCCTAAGCAGAGATGAACTAGATATGGCCCGTGTGTGCAGGAAGCACAGTTCTTTTGTTCTGAGCAAGCTCACTCTTCTGCCCTATAGGAAACACAGTAGAGTAGAAGAGTGCTCTTTTCTCAAAAGCAGAGTGTGTTTCTTGTAAGGCGAGCTAGAGTTTGTTTCCCAGTCCTAAATAGAGTTGAGTCACATGCAGTTTTTGTCCTACGAGCAAGAGTTGTTTTCTGGTAAGAAGAGTCACTATTGCGCTGCCATTGCCATACACAGGACAAATAGCACTGGTGTCTGTTCCCAGCAAGTACAGTGTTTTGGACTGAAGAGTATCTACTGTTCTTGTCAGGTTCCTAAGCAGAATTGAACTAGATATGGCCCTGTGTGTAGGAAGCACAGTTCTTTTGTTCTGAGCTAGCTCACTGTTCAGACCCCATAGGAAACACAGTAGAGTAGAAGAGTGGTCTTTTCTCAAAAGCAGAGTGTGTTTCTTGTAAGTCGAGCTAGCGTTTGTTTCGCAGTCCTCAATGGAGTTGAGTCACATGCAGTTTTTTGTCCTACGAGCAAGAGTTGTTTTCTTGTAAGACGAGTCACTTTTGTGCTCCAATGCCATACACAGTGCAAATAGCACTCGCGTCTGTTCCCCGCAAGTACAGTGTATCGGACTGAAGAGGACCTACTGTTCTTGTTTGTTTCCTAAGCAGAGTTGAACTAGATATGGCCCGTGTGTGTAGAAAGCACAGTTCTTTTGTTCTGAGCAAGCTCACTGTTCAGACCCCATAGGAAACACAGTAGAGTAGAAGAGTGCTCTTTTCTCAAAAGCAGAGTGTGTTTCTTGTAAGGCGAGCTAGCATTTGTTTCCCAGTCCTAAATGGAGTTGAATCACATGCAGTTTCTGGTCCTACGAGCAAGAGTTGTTTTCCGGTAAGGGAAGTCACTATTGCGCTCCCATTGCTATACACAGTGCAAATAGCACTCGCGTCTGTTCCCAGCAAGTACAGTGTATCGAACTGAAGAGGAGCTACCGTTCTTGTCAGTTTCCTAAGCAGAGTTGAACTAGTTATGGCCCGTGTGTAGGAATCACAGTTCTTTTGTTCTGAGAAAGCTCACTCTTCTGGCCGTATAGGAAACACAATAGAGTAGAAGAGTGCTCTTTTCCCTAAAGCAGAGTGTGTTTCTTGTGAGGCGAGCTAGCGTTTGATTCCCAGTCCTAAATGGAGGTGAATCACATGCAGTTTCTAGTCCTACGAGCAAGAGTTGTTTTATGGTAAGAAGAGTCACTATTGCACTGCCATTGCCATACACAGTACAAATAGCACTGGCGTCTGTTCCCAGCAAGTACAGTGTATTGTACAGAAGAGGATCTACTGTTCTTGTCAGGTTCCTAATTAGAATTGAACTAGATATGGCCGTGTGTGTAGGAAGCACAGTTCTTTTGTTCTGAGCAAGCTCACTGTTCTGGCCCTATAGGAAACACAGGAGAGTACAAGAGTGCTCTTTTCTCAAAAGCAGAGTATGTTTCTTGTAAGGCGAGCTAGCGTTTGTTTCCCAGTCCTAAATGGAGTTGAATGACATGCAGTTTCTGGTCCTACGAGCAAGAGTTGTTTTCTGGTAAGGAAGTCACTATTGCGCTCCCATTGCCATACACAGTGCAAATAGCACTCGCGTCTGTTCCCAGCAAGTACAGTGTATCGGACTGAGGAGGAGCTACTGTTCTTAACAGATTCCTAAGCAGAGTAGAACGAGATATGGCCCTGTGTGTAGGAAGCACAGTTCTTTTGTTCTGAGCAAGCTCACTGTTTGGACCCCATAGGAAACACAGTAGAGAAGAAGAGTGCTCTTTTATGAAAAGCAGAGTGTGTTTCATGTAAGGCGAGCTAGCGTTTGTTTCCTAGTCCTAAATGGAGTTGAATCACATGAAGTTTCTGGTCCTACGAGCAACAGTTGTTTTCTGGTAAGGAAAGTCACTATTGCGCTCCCATTGCCATACACAGTGCAAATAGCACTCACGTCTGTTCCCAGCAAGTATAGTGTATTGGACTGAAGAGGAGCTACTTTTCTTGTCAGTTTCCTAAGCAGAGTTGAACTACATATGGCCCGTGTGTGTAGGAAGCACAGTTCTTTTGTTCTGAGCAAGCTCACTGTTCTGGCCCTATAGGAAACACAGTAGAGTAGAAGAGTGCTATTTTCTCAAAAGCAGAGTGTGTTTCTTGTAAGGCGAGCTAGTGTTTGTTTCCTAGTCCTAAATGGCGTTGAATCACATGCAGTTACTGGTCCTACGAGCAAGATTTGTTTTCTGGTAAGAAGAGTCACTATTGTGCTCCCATTGTCATACACAGGGCAAATAGCACTGGCGTATGTTCCCAGCATGTACAGTGTATGGGACTGAAGAGGATCTACTGTTGTTGTCAGTTTCCTAAGCAGAATTGAACTAGATATGGCCGTGTGTGTAGGAAGCACAGTTCTTTTGTTCTGAGCAAGCTCACTGTTTGGACCCCTTAGGAAACACAGTAGAGTAGAAGAGTGCTCTTTTCTCAAAAGCAGAGTGTATTTCTTGTAAGGCGAGCTAGCGTTTGTTTCCCAGTCCTAAATGGAGTTGAATCACATGCAGTTTCTGGTCCTACGGGCAAGAGTTGTTTCTGCTAAGAAGAGTCACTATTGCGCTCCCATTGCCATACACAGTGCAAATAGCACTGTCGTCTGTTCCCAGCAAGTACAGTGTATTGGACAGAAGAGGAGGTACTGTTCTTGTCAGTTTTCTAAGCGGAGTTGAACTAGATATGGCCCGTGTGTGTAGGAAGCACAGTTCTTTTGTTCTGAGCAAGCTCACTGTTCGGACAACATAGGAAACACAGTAGAGTAGAAGAGTGCTCTTTTCTCAAAAGCAGAGTGCGTTTCTTGTAAGGCGAGCTAGCGTTTGTGTCCCAGCCCTAAATGGAGTTGAATCACATGCAGTTTCTGGTCCTACGAGCAAGAGTTGTTTTCTGGTAAGAAGACTCACTATTGCACTCCCTTTGTCATACACAGGGCAAATAGCACTTGCGTCTGTTCCCAGCATGTACAGTGTATTGGCCTGAAGAGGATCTACTGTTCTTGTCAGTTTCCTAAGCAGAGTTGAACTAGATATGGCCCGTGTGTGTAGGAAGCACAGTTCTTTTGTTCTGAAGAAGCTCACTCTCCTGGCCCTATAGGAAACACAGCAGAGTAGAAGAGTGCTCTTTTCTCAAAAGCAGAGTGTGTTTCTTGTAAGGTGAGCTAGCGTTTGTTTCCCAGTCCTAAATGGAGTTGAATCACATGCAGTTTTTGGTCCTACGAGCAAGAGTTGTTTTCTGGTATGGAAAGTCACTATTGCGCTCCCATTTCCATACAAAGTGCAAATAGCACTCGCGTCTGTTCCCAGCAAGTACAGTGTATTGGACTGAAGTGTAGCTACTGTTCTCGTCAGTTTCCTAAGCAGAGTTGAACTGGATATGGCCCGTGTTTGTAGGAAGCACAGTTCTTTTGTTCTGAGCAAGCTCACTGTTCTGGCCCTATGGGAAACACAGTACAGTAGAAGAGTGCTCTTTTCTCAAAAGGAGAGTGTGTTTGTTGTAAGGCGAGCCAGCGTTTTTTTCCCAGTCCTAAATGGAGTTGAATCCCATGCAGTTTCTGGTCCTACGAGCAAGAGTTGTTTTCTGGTAAGAAGAGTCACTATTGCGCTTCCATTGCCATACACAGTTGCAAATAGCACTCGCTTCTCTTCCCAGCAAGTACAGTGTATTGGACAGAATAGGAGATACTGTTCTTGTCAGTTTCCTAATCAGAGTTGAACTAGATATGGCCTGTGTGTGTAGGAAGCACAGTTCTTTTGTTCTGAGGAAGCTCACTGTTCTGGCTGTATAGGAAACACCGTAGAGTAGAAGAGTGCTCTTTTCTCAAAAGCAGAGTGTGTTTTTTGTAAGGTGAACTAGCGTTTGTTTCCCAGTCCTAAATGGAGTTGAATCCCATGCAGTTTCTGGTCCTACGAGCAAGAGTTGTTTTCTGGTAAGAAGAGTCACTATTGCGCTCCCATTGCCATACACAGTGCAAATAGCACTGGCGTCTGTTCCCAGCAAGTACAGTGTATTGGACTGAAGAGGAGATACTGTTCTTGTCAGTTTCCTAAGCAGAGTTGAACTAGATATGGCCCATGTGTGTAGGAGGCACAGTTTGTTTGTTCTGAGCAAGCTCACTGTTCGGACCCCATAGGAAACACAGTAGAGTAGAAGAGAGCTCTTTTCTCAATAGCCGAGGGTGTTTATTGTAAGGCGAGCTAGGGTTTGTTTCCCAGTCCTAAATGGAGTTGAATCACATGTAGTTTCTGGTCCTACGAGCAAGAATTGTTTACTGGTAAGAAGAGTCACTATTACTCTCCCATTGTCATACACAGTGCAAACAGCACTGGCGTCTGTTCCCAGCAAGTACAGTGTATTGGACTGAAGAGGATCTACTGTTCTTGTCAGTTTCCTATACAGAATTGAACTAGATATGACCCGTGTGTGAAGGAAGCACAGTTCTTTTGTTCTGAGCAAGCTCACTGTACTGGCACTATAGGAAACACAGCAGAGTAGAAGAGTGCTCTTTTCTCAAAAGCAGAGTGTGTTTCTTGTAAGGCGAGCTAACGTTTGTTTCCCAGTCCTAAATGGAGTTGAATCACATGCAGTTTTTGGTCCAATGAGCAAGAGTTGTTTTCTGGTAAGGAAAGTCACTATTGCGCTCCCATTTCCATACAAAGTGCAAGTAGCACTCGCGTCTATTCCCAGCAAGTACAGTGTATTGGACTGAAGAGGAGCTACTGTTCTCGTCAGTTCCTAAGCAGAGTTGAACTAGATATGGCCCGTGTGTGTAGGAAGCACAGTTCTTTTGTTCTGAGCAAGCTGACTGTTCTGGCCCTATGGGAAACACAGTAGAGTAGAAGAGTGCTCTTTTCTCAAAAGCAGAGTGTGTTTCTTGTAAGGCGAGGTAGCGTTTGTTTCCCAGTCCTAAATGGAGATGAATCCCATGCAGTTTCTGGTCCTACGAGCAAGAGATGTTTTCTGGTAAGAAGAGACACTATTTTGCTCCCATTGTAATACACAGGGCAAATAGGACTGTCGTCTGTTCCCAGCTTGTACAGTATATTGGACTGAAGAGGATCTACTGTTCTTGTCAGTTTCCTAAGCAGAATTGAACTAGATGTGGCCGTGTGTGTAGGAAGCTCAGTTCTTTTGTTCTGAGCAAGTTCACTGTTCTGGCGCTATAGGAAACATGTAGAGAAGAAGAGTGCTCTTTTCTCAAAAGCAGAGTGTGTTTCTTGTAAGGCGAGCTAGCGTTTGTTTTCCAGTCCTAAATGGAGTTGAAAAACATGCAGTTTTGGGTCCTATGAGCAAGAGTTGTTTTCTGGTAAGGAAAGTCACTATTGTGTTCCCATGGCATTACACAGTGCAAATAACACTCGCGTCTGTTCCCAGCAAGTACAGTGTATTGGACTGAAGAGGATCTACTTTTCTTGTCAGTTTCCTAAGCAGAGTTGAACTAGATATGGCCCGTGTGTGTAAGAGGCACAGTTCTTTTGTTCTGAGCAAGCTCACTCTTCTGGCCCTATAGAAAACATAGTAGAGTAGAAGAGTGCTCTTTTCTCAAAAGCAGAGTGTGTTTCTTGTAAGGCGAGCTAGCGTTTGTTTCCCAGTCCTAAATGGAGTTGAATCCCATGCAGTTTCTGGTCCTACGAGCAAGAGTTGTTTTCTGCTAAGAAGAGTCACTATTGCGCTCCCATTGCCATACACAGTGCAAATAGCACTGTCGTCTGTTCCCAGCAAGTACAGTGTATTGGACAGAAGAGGAGGTACTGTTCTTGTCAGTTTTCTAAGCGGAGTTGAACTAGATATGGCCCGTGTGTGTAGGAAGCACAGTTCTTTTGTTCTGAGCAAGCTCACTGTTCGGACAACATAGGAAACACAGTAGAGAAGAAGAGTGCTCTTTTCTCAAAAGCAGAGTGTGTTTCTTGTAAGGCGAGCTAGCGTTTGTGTCCCAGCCCTAAATGGAGTTGAATCACATGCAGTTTCTGGTCCTATGAGCAAGAGTTGTTTTCTGGTAAGAAGACTCACTATTGCACTCCCTTTGTCATACACAGGGCAAATAGCACTTGCGTCTGTTCCCAGCATGTACAGTGTATTGGCCTGAAGAGGATCTACTGTTCTTGTCAGTTTCCTAAGCAGAGTTGAACTAGATATGGCCTGAGTGTGTAGGAAGCACAGTTCTTTTGTTCTGAGGAAGCTCACTGTTCTGGCCTTATAGGAAACACCGTAGAGTAGAAGAGTGCTCTTTTCTCAAAAGCAGAGTGTGTTTTTTGTAAGGTGAACTAGCGTTTGTTTCCCAGTCCTAAATGGAGTTGAATCCCATGCATTTTCTGGTCCTACGAGCAAGAGTTGTTTTCTGGTAAGAAGAGTCACTATTGCGCTCCCATTGCCATACACAGTGCAAATAGCACTGGCGTCTGTTCCCAGCAAGTACAGTGTATTGGACTGAAGAGGAGATACTGTTCTTGTCAGTTTCCTAAGCAGAGTTGAACTAGATATGGCCCATGTGTGTAGGAAGCACAGTTCGTTTGTTCTGAGCAAGCTCACTGTTCGGACCCCATAGGAAACACAGTAGAGTAGAAGAGTGCTCTTTTCTCAATAGCCGAGGGTGTTTCTTGTAAGGGAGCTAGGGTTTGTTTCCCAGTCCTAAATGGAGTTGAATCACATGCTGTTTCTGGTCCTACGAGCAAGAGTTGTTTACTGGTAAGAAGAGTCACTATTACTCTCCCATTGTCATACACAGTGCAAACAGCACTGGCGTCTGTTCCCAGCAAATACAGTGCATTGGACTGAAGAGGATCTACTGTTCTCGTCAGTTCCTAAGCAGAGTTGAACTAGATATGCCCCGTGTGTGTAGGAAGCACAGTTCTTTTGTTCTGAGCAAGCTGACTCTTCTGGCCCTATGGGAAACACAGTAGAGTAGAAGAGTGCTCTTTTCTCAAAAGCAGAGTGTGTTTCTTGTAAGGCGAGCAAGCGTTTGTTTTCCAGTCCTAAATGGAGTTGAAAAACATGCAGTTTTGGGTCCTACGAGCAAGAGTTATTTTCTGGTAAGGAAAGTCACTATTGTGTTCCCATGGCATTACACAGTGCAAATAACACTCGCGTCTGTTCCCAGCAAGTACAGTGTATTGGACTGAATAGGAGCTACTGTTCTTGTCAGTTTCCTAAGCAGAGTTGAACTAGATATGGCCCGTGTGTGTAAGAAGCACAGTTCTTTTGTTCTGAGCAAGCTCACTCTTCTGTCCCTATAGAAAACATAGTAGAGTAGAAGAGTGCTCTTTTCTCAAAAGCAGAGTGTGTTTCTTGTAAGGCGAGCTAGCGTTTGTTTCCCAGTCCAAATGGAGTTGAATCACATGCAGTTTCTTGTCCTATGAGCAAGAGTTGTTTTCTGCTAAGAAGAGTCACTATTGCGCTCCCATTGCCATACACAGTGCAAATAGCACTGTCGTCTGTTCCCAGCAAGTACAGTGTATTGGACAGAAGAGGAGGTACTGTTCTTGTCAGTTTTCTAAGCGGAGTTGAACTAGATATGGCCCGTGTGTGTAGGAAGCACAGTTCTTTTGTTCTGAGCAAGCTCACTGTTCGGACAACATAGGAAACACAGTAGAGAAGAAGAGTGCTCTTTTCTCAAAAGCAGAGTGTGTTTCTTGTAAGGTGAGCTAGCGTTTGTTTCCCAGTCCTAAATGGAGTTGAATCACATGCAGTTTTTGGTCCAATGAGCAAGAGTTGTTTTCTGGTAAGGAAAGTCACTATTGCGCTCCCATTTCCATACACAGTGCAAATAGCACTCGCGTCTGTTCCCAGCAAGTACAGTGTATTGGACTGAAGAGGATCTACTGTTCTTGTCAGGTTTATAAGCAGATTTGAACTAGATATGGCCGTGTGTGTAGGAATCACAGTTTTTTTGTTCTGAGCAAGCTCACTGTTCGGACCCCATAGGAAACACAGTAGAGTAGAAGAGTGCTCTTTTCTCTAAAGCAGAGTGTGTTTCTTGTAATGCGAGCTAGCGTTTGTTTCCCAGTCCTAAATGGAGTTGAGTCACATGCAGTTTCTGGTCCTACAAGCAAGAGTTGTTTTCTGGTAAGAAGAGTCACTATTGTGCTCCAAATGCCATACAAAGTGCAAATAGCACTCGCATCTGTTCCCAGCAAGAACAGTGTATTGGACTGAATAGGCGCTACTGTTCTTGTCAGTTTCCTAAGCAGAGTTGAACTAGATATGGTCCATGTGTGTAGGAAGCACAGTTCTTTTCTTCTGAGCAAGCTCACTGTTCGGACCCCATAGGAAACACAGTAGAGAAGAACAGTGCTCTTTTCTCAAAAGCAGAGTGTGTTTCTTGTAAGGCGATCTAGCATTTGTTTCCTAGTCCTAAATGGAGTTGAATCACATGCAGTTTCTGGTGCTACGAGCAAGAGTTGTTTTCTTGTAAGGAAAGTCACTATTGTGCTCCCATTGCCCTACATATTACAAATAGCACTCGCATCTGTTCCCAGCAATTACAGTGTATCGGACTGAAGAGGAGCTACTGTTCTTGTCAGTTTCCTAAGCAGAGTTGAACTAGATATATCCCGTGTGAAGGAAGCACAGTTCTTTTGTTCTGAGCAAGCTCACTGTTCTAGCCTTATACGAAACACAGTAGAGTAGAAGAGTGCTCTTTTCTCAAAAGCAGAGTGTGTTTCTTGTAAGGCGAGCTAGCGTTTGTTTCCCAGTCCTAAATGGAGTTGAATCACATGCAGTTTCTGTTCCTACGAGCAAGGGTTGTTTTCCGGTAAGGAAAGTCACTATTGCGCTCCCATTGCCATACACAGTGCAAATAGCACTCGCGTCTGTTCCCAGCAAGTACAGTGTATTGGACTGAAGAGGATCTACTGTTCTTGTCAGGTTTATAAGCAGATTTGAACTAGATATGGCCGTGTGTGTAGGAATCACAGTTTTTTTGTTCTGAGCAAGCTCACTGTTCGGACCCCATAGGAAACACAGTAGAGTAGAAGAGTGCTCTTTTCTCTAAAGCAGAGTGTGTTTCTTGTAATGCGAGCTAGCATTTGTTTCCCAGTCCTAAATGGAGTTGAATCACATGCAGTTTCTGATCCTACGAGCAAGAGTTGTTTTCTGGAAATGAAAGTCACTATTGCGCTCCCATTGCCATACACAGTGCAAATAGCACTGGCGTCTGTTCCCAGCAAGTATAGTGTTTTCGACTGAAGAGGATCTACTGTTCTTGTCAGTTTCCTAAGCAGAGTTGAACTAGATATGGCCCGTGGGTGTAGGAAGCACAGTTTTTTTGTTCTGAGCAAGCTCACTGTTGGGAACACAAAGGAAACACAGTAGAATTGAAGAGTGCTCTTTTCTCAAAAGCAGAGGGTCTTTCTTGGAAGGCGAGCTAGCGTTTGTTTCCCAGTCCTAAATGGAGTTGAGTCACATGCAGTTTTTAGTCCTACGAGGAAGATTTGTTTTCTGGTAAGACGAGTAACTATTGTGCTCCAAATGCCATACACAGTGCAAATAGCACTGGCGTCTGTTCCCCGCAAGTACAGTGTATTGGACTGAAGAGGAGCTACTGTTCTTGTCAGTTTCCTAAGCAGAGTTGAACTAGATATGACCCGTATGTGTAGGAAGCACAGTTCTTTTGTTCTGAGCAAGCTCACTGTTCTGGCCTTATAGGAAACACAGTAGAGTAGAAGAGTGCTCTTTTCTCAAAAGCAGAGTGTGTTTCTTGTAAGGCGAGCTAGCGTTTGTATCCCAGTCCAAAATGGAGTTGAATCCCATGCAGTTTCTGGTCCTACGAGCAAGAGTTGTTTTCTGGTAAGGAAAGTCACTATTGTGCTCCCATTGCCATACACAGTGCAAATAGCACTCGCGACTGTTCCCAGCAAGTACAGTGTATCGGACTGAAGAGGAGCTACTGTTTTGTCAGTTTCCTAAGCAGAGATGAACTAGATATGGCCCGTGTGTGCAGGAAGCACAGTTCTTTTGTTCTGAGCAAGCTCACTCTTCTGCCCTATAGGAAACACAGTAGAGTAGAAGAGTGCTCTTTTCTCAAAAGCAGAGTGTGTTTCTTGTAAGGCGAGCTAGAGTTTGTTTCCCAGTCCTAAATAGAGTTGAGTCACATGCAGTTTTTGTCCTACGAGCAAGAGATGTTTTCTGGTAAGACGAGGCACTATTGTGCTCCAATTGACATACACAGTACAAATAGCACTCGTGTCTGTTCCCAGCAAGCACAGTGTATTGGACTGAAGAGGAGTTACTGTTCTTGTCAGTTTCCTAAGCAGAGTTGAACTAGATATGGTCCATGTGTGTAGGAAGCACAGTTCTTTTGTTCTGAGCAAGCTCACTGTTCGGACCCCATAGGAAACACAGTAGAGTAGAACAGTGCTCTTTTCTCAAAAGCAGAGTGTGTTTCTTGTAAAGCGATCTAGCATTTGTTTCCTAGTCCTAAATGGAGTTGAATCACATGCAGTTTCTGGTCCTACAAGCAAGAGTTGTTTTCTGGTAAGAAGAGTCACTATTGCGCTGCCATTGCCATACACAGGACAAATAGCACTGGTGTCTGTTCCCAGCAAGTACAGTGTTTTGGACTGAAGAGTATCTACTGTTCTTGTCAGGTTCCTAAGCAGAATTGAACTAGATATGGCCGTGTGTGTAGGAAGCACAGTTCTTTTGTTCTGAGCTAGCTCACTGTTCAGACCCCATAGGAAACACAGTAGAGTAGAAGAGTGGTCGTTTCTCAAAAGCAGAGTGTGTTTCTTGTAAGTCGAGCTAGCGTTTGTTTCGCAGTCCTCAATGGAGTTGAGTCACATGCAGTTTTTTGTCCTACGAGCAAGAGTTGTTTTCTGGTAAGACGAGTCACTATTGTGCTCCAATGCCATACACAGTGCAAATAGCACTCGCGTCTGTTCCACGCAAGTACAGTGTATCGGACTGAAGAGGACCTACTATTCTTGTTTGTTTCCTAAGCAGAGTTGAACTAGATATGGCCCGTGTGTGTAGAAAGCACAGTTCTTTTGTTCTGAGCAAGCTCACTGTTCGGACCCCATAGGAAACACAGTAGAGTAGAAGTGTGCTCTTTTCTCAAAAGCAGAGTGTGTTTCTTGTAAGGCGAGCTAGCATTTGTTTCCCAGTCCTAAATGGAGTTGAATCACATGCAGTTTCTGGTCCTACGAGCAAGAGTTGTTTTCTGGTAAGGGAAGTCACTATTGTGCTCCCATTGCCATCCACAGTGCAAATAGCACTCGCGTCTGTTCCTAGCAAGTACAGTGTATCGAACTGAAGAGGAGCTACTGTTCTTGTCAGTTTCCTAAGCAGAGTTGAACTAGTTATGGCCCGTGTGTAGGAAGCACAGTTCTTTTGTTCTGAGAAAGCTCACTCTTCTGGCCGTATAGGAAACACAATAGAGTAGAAGAGTGCTCTTATCCTTAAAGCAGAGTGTGTTTCTTGTGAGGCGAGCTAGCGTTTGATTCCCAGTCCTAAATGGAGTTGAATCACATGCAGTTTCTAGTCCTACGAGCAAGAGTTGTTTTATGGTAAGAAGAGTCACTATTGCACTGCCATTGCCATACACAGGACAAATAGCACTGGCGTCTGTTCCCAGCAAGTACAGTGTATTGTACAGAAGAGGATCTACTGTTCTTGTCAGGTTCCTAAGCAGAATTGAACTAGATATGGCCGTGTGTGTAGGAAGCACAGTTCTTTTGTTCTGAGCAAGCTCACTGTTCTGGCCCTATAGGAAACACAGGAGAGTACAAGAGTGCTCTTTTCTCAATAGCAGAGTATGTTTCTTTTAAGGCGAGCTAGCGTTTGTTTCCCAGTCCTAAATGGAGTTGAATGACATGCAGTTTCTGGTCCTACAAGCAAGAGTTGTTTTCTGGTAAGGAAGTCACTATTGCGCTCCCATTGCCATACACAGTGCAAATAGCACTCGCGTCTGTTCCCAGCAAGTACAGTGTATCGGACTGAGGAGGAGCTACTGTTCTTAACAGATTCCTAAGCAGAGTAGAACGAGATATGGCCCTGTGTGTAGGAAGCACAGTTCTTTTGTTCTGAGCAAGCTCACTGTTTGGACCCCATAGGAAACACAGTAGAGAAGAAGAGTGCTCTTTTATAAAAAGCAGAGTGTGTTTCATGTAAGGCGAGCTAGCGTTTGTTTCCTAGTCCTAAATGGAGTTGAATCACATGCAGTTTCTGGTCCTACGAGCAACAGTTGTTTTCTGGTAAGGAAAGTCACTATTGCGCTCCCATTGCCATACACAGTGCAAATAGCACTCCCGTCTGTTCCCAGCAAGTATAGTGTATTGGACTGAAGAGGAGCTACTGTTCATGTCAGTTTCCTAAGCAGAGTTGAACTACATATGGCCCGTGTGTGTAGGAAGCACAGTTCTTTGTTCTGAGCAAGCTCACTGTTCTGGCCCTATAGGAAACACAGTAGATTAGAAGAGTGCTCTTTTCTCTAAAGCAGAGTGTGTTTCTTGTAAGGCGAGCTAGCGTTTGTTTCCCAGTCCTAAATGGAGTTGAATCCCATGCAGTTTCTGGTACTACGAGCAAAAGTTGTTTTGTGGTAAGAAGAGTCACTATTATGCTACAATTGTCATACACAGTGCAAATAGCACTCGCGTCTGTTCCCAGCAAGTACGTGTATTGGACTGAAGAGGAGCTACTGCTCTTGTCAGTTTCCTAAGCAGATTTGAACTAGATATGGTCCGTGTCTGTAGGAAGCACAGTTCTTTTGTTCTGAGCAAGCTCACTGTTCTGTCCCTATAGGAAACTAAGTAGAGTAGAAGAGTGCTCTTTTCTCAAAAGCAGAGTGTGTTTCTTGGAAGGCGAGCTAGTGTTTGTTTCCCAGTCCTAAATGAAGTTGAATCACATGCAGTTTCTGGTCCTACGAGCAAGAGTTGTTTTCTGGTAAGGAAGTAACTATTGCGCTCCCATTGCCATACACAGTGCAAATAGCACTCGCGTCTGTTCCCAGCAAGTACAGTGTTTCAGACTGAAGAGGAGCTACTGTTCTTGACAGTTTCCTAAGCAGAGTAGAACGAGATATGGCCGTGTGTGTAGGAAGCACAGTTCTTTTGTTCTGAGCAAGCTCACTGTTTGGACCCCATAGGAAACACAGTAGAGAAGAAGAGTGCTCCTTTCTCAAAAGCAGAGTGTGTTTCTTGTAAGGCGAGCTAGCATTTCTTTCCCAATCCTAAATAGA